>NW_020956238.1:159607-160997 GCF_003031625.1 Empidonax traillii
CATTTTTCTCCTCTGTCAACATCTGCATCACAAAAATATTCTCTACTCCTTAAATCCTCTTGTTGCTTTTCCTGAGAGCTCCTTCTCCCAGCTTTTTAATTCTGCCACTTTAGTTATTTGTAACTGTCCAACTGAATGTCACTTGACACTGTCACTCCTATGCAGAGGTCACCCTGATCTTCCAAGGAAGAGATATTCTCTAGGTGCTGCACTTATGGTTTCACAGGTGAACCTCAGCCTCTCAATTCCTTTCTCTTTCTTGACGAAGAATGAAGAAGCTGGAAAGGGCATTTTTTCTTGCCAGCTGAGGGAGGGCATTCTGACCACAGACATCATACAGGAGTGCAAAGAAAAATCATATAGGTGGAAAAAGGAAATAGTCATGAGTCAAAGAAGACATTAGAATGAAGTGAAAAAAAGGGGAAGAGAGAGGAAAAAAGGAAAATAAGAAGAAAGTAAATGGGGCAGTGAGAGGGGCAAAAAGGCAAATTAAAAATGGTAGAAAGTAGAAAAGAAGGTGAGAGGATTGTAGAAGATAGAGACACCTAGGAGGTTTCTGAAAAACTTGTAAGAATAGGAAAGGATTCTAAGGGGACTGAGAAAAGGGGAAACAGATCTTCTGTTTGACCTGTGGCAAGAAGCAGACTTTTCGCAGAATGGAATGAGTCGTATGCGGAGTCCTTGTGTACTGTTTCGGTATGAATGTTGATAGCCTACAAGCGGAAGAAGTAGCTATCACAACTGTATGCCAGGGACCTGAAAATCAGTTCCTGGAATACAGACAGTGAGGAGACCTCTAGAGAAATAAAAGGATAAAGTTTATATCCTGCTTAGATTTTGAACATATTGTCTGTCTGTATCAGTCTTTGGAAGGATCCCGGAATACTGATCACCTAAAGTTTACCTTGTTTGTAAATAATGTACCAGTGATTGCTGGAGGCAACTAACATTGGTACAGTAAAAAAATTATCAGAAAAAAATCATAACTTCTAACAGGATTGATAATCATCCAAGTATTCCCCACCCTTTTTGTCCTCAGTAAGCCAACACTGAAACTGATTCTCTTAAAAAGCTTTCAGGGGAGATGGTTTTTCACAAACAGAGATTTTTACTTCTGAATGTGAATGAGTTGCTCTATAAGGAAGAATGAATATTTTAACACAAATCTTGTTTTGCATGTGAAAAAGATATTATCATAGAATCATAGAATCATAGAATCATAGAATCATAGAATAGATTGGGTTGGAAAAGACCTCCAAGATCATCAAGTCCAACCCCTGATCCAACTCCAATTACTATATCATGGCACTAAGGGTCACATCCAATCTCTGCTTAAAAACCTCCAGGGATGGTGAATCCACCACCTCTCTGGGTAGGCTGTTCCAATGCT
>NW_020956238.1:163045-209256 GCF_003031625.1 Empidonax traillii
CAGTGTCTGCCCTTCCTCTTCCTCTCATGAGGAAGTTGTAGACTACAATGTGGTTTCCCCTCAGTTTCCTCTTCTGAAGACCAAGTGACCTCAGCTACTCTTCATATGGCTTCTCCTTGAGGCCCTTCACCATCTTTGTTGCCCTCCTTTGGATGATCTCTAATAGCTTACTATCTTATATTGTGGTGCTTAAAACTGCCACAATATTCAAGGTGAGGCCACTCCACTGGCTGGTGATGCTTTCTTTGCCTGATGCCCCCCCAGGACACGGTTGGCCCTCCTCGTTGACAGGACACTGTTGACTCAGATTCAACTTCTTATCAAGCAGAACCCCCAGGTCCCTTTCAATGGCACTGCTTTTCAGAATCTCATTCCCTAGCTTATACATACAGCTGGAGTTGCCCCATTCCAGGAGCAGAATCTGGCACTTTCCCTTGTTGAGCTTCATATGGTGATTGCCCAGCCTTCTAATTTTTCAAGGTCTCTGCAGAGCCCCTCTGCCTTCGAGGGAGTCAACAGCTCCTCCAAGCTTTGTGTCATCTGCAAACTTGCTTAATAACCCTTCCAGTCCTGTGCCCCAGTTGTTGGTGATGTTGTTGAAGTGCACAGGGCCTAAGATGGAGCCCTGTGAAACTCCATTAATGTGTTTTGCTTTGGTACACACAGTTTTGTAAGATACTAGTGGGAAGCCACCATTTGGTGGCTGTAATGAAGGACAGTGAACATGATTGTAGATAAAAGTGCAATTAATTCTGTAATCACGGAAAGATCACAGTTTTTCTGCTGACCAGCACTACTGGTCACTCCTACATACAAGTTTGCTTAATTTTTGAAATCTGATAGTACCACTGATCAGGATTTTTGAGTGTCAGTTCTGCTAAGCCTTGCAATAAGAAATGTTTCTGTATTTTTCACACAAATCGATAGAAACCTGCAGTAAAAATCTCCCAGATAACTTTGAGGTTTGCAAGCTGGTGGGAACAGCCTTTTATCTTCCTCTCCGCAGTCTTATGTTGGTTAGACAAGAAATGCTTTAAAGATTTCAAGTATGGACTTTGGAGAAAGGTGTTGGGGACAAAAAGAAAGAAAGGAAATACCATATTATAAAACACTTGGATAATTCAGTTTCCTTTTAATCATAAGAAATGTTTATCCAAGAGTTTGTGGTTGTCTTCTCTGGCTGCTAGAAGCAAGCAGTGTTGTCTTATTGAAATGTTGATTTTCAGACAGCTGCTGCGAACAAATGCACCATTCAGATCTCAAACTTCCCTTCTGTTGAAAGTCATCACTTTTAACTTCTCCATGCCCATTTGGTCTAGTGGCTTCATTTGAAGTCAATTAATATGGAAGAAAATACCTGTAAGGTACAAACATACACCTCCTGCTACTTCTTCTTCCTTTTAACTCTAAAAGAGTAATTGAATTTTCAGAATTTAAACACCAGCAATATTGAGTGTCCTAAATGGTTACCATTGTTTTTCCTAAACAAGGCAGTATTTTGCCCCCTTTCATATAAATACATGGGAACTACTTTAAGTGCAAAAGAGCTACTATTCTTCCTTGATGTGTATAATTTGAAATAAAATAAGCGTATTGACTGCACCTTCTGCAATGAAAAAATCAAAGAATCAGAAAAAGTTCAAACTGTAAAATAGCTTATGTGTGATCAGGCCACCTACAAGCAAAATGAAAAAATATATATTGAGAATCTCTCCATTGTCCTCTTAAGATGAACTTAAAACTAAGCATCACATTCAGGATTCAAGTGCCTCAGGTTGTGATATGATGGATCTTTCTGTTGCTGACCAAAAACTCACAAAGTTAAAATGTATGTTCCTCAGAAAGAGAAGTTACATTTCACAGGAATAGCCTCTTTCTAAAGGTTAAAAAAAAAAAAAAAAATTCTTAAAAATTCTCCAGCTGCTCTGACATTCAGCCTTCATCAGTTCAAATGGCACAAAATATGCAGACTACACCATTGCAAGCCATGGAGACAGTATTATTAACAGATTTTAAAGCACAATTATAGGAAATGAGTATCAAAATGCCAAATCAGTTAATATTGATTAAGGGAAGACTTATAAGCATAGCAGCATCAGAGTGCCTCACGTCTAAATATTTGACATATATTCCACTAAGAAAAATTAAAGGACAGTTTATTCATTTTATATTAGGATTCACAGTAGGATTTGTTCTTCTTTTTGCTCCATCCTGTTTGATTCTGTATAGCTTCTTGCATATTGCTTGTTGCCTTAGTAGCTGAGCCCCTGTTAGTAATGAAAAATTGAAAACTACCATATATTTGTTTTCTCATCCCTTCTCATTCTTCTAGGTGTGTCTGTAAGGGAGTGGTATGTGCAGAAGAATGCATGCCTGTGAGACAAAGAGAAGAACAGAGATTCTTTTGTCAAGTTTGTTGTTATTATACTCATGTTGCTTGTTGTTTTACCAAGGACAAAACTGGAGCAGAAGATGGTGAGATCAGGATGGATCTTTTTGTCTAATACGTTCACCTGCAAATCAAGGACTGATTTCATTTCAGCCTTTCATACATATGATTTTATTCTGTTCTAGTCAAACAAAAGTTTCAATTAGGAATTTAGGTGTCTTTAATATATCCTGTGGCATGGTATGGAATACCTTGAGTTTAGGGGCCAAGACCAGGAACTTTATTCATTTTTTTGTTGCGTAAGAGGTCCATGTCAAGCATGGAAAAGCTCTGATGTGTTTTTCTAGTAAACTGTGTTGCTAAGGATGAAAATAGGATAGTGATGAAGGGCCTAAATACTGTGAACCGCAATTCATTCCATTTTCTGATAATCAGTCTTGTTTTAGTAAGGCTGTTGGCTTTTCAGTGGTTGTTGTTTTCCTGTGAGAAGAAACACTCATGTCCAATCAAGCTGCCAGAGTTAATCAAAAGACATTATTAACTGGGACCTTCCCTCAGCGGATGCTCTCAGTGCTGACCAAGCAGAAGAGAAGGTGCAGCTAGCCTTGCTTACCAGTGCTCACCAAAAGACATCAATGCAAGTGGCAGCAAAAGCAACAGTTTGTATGAAACAAGTAGTCTCATTAAGGTTACATTGCAACTGGTGAAGCCAGGAGAACTTCGGAGCTCCTAGATGCTCCTATTCCCATTGGGACATAATAAAGTCACACACCAGCTCTCCCCATACTGCCTTACTTTCCCTGTGAAAAACATTCAGGTACAAAGAGCTAGAAAGGAGGCTCATTGTCTTCTGCACAAGCTGTTAATTTGGCAAATTGCCCCAGAACAGCACGCATCTTTTTTTCTATCTACATGCCTCTCTATGCTTACTTTCTTACAAGTGATGGAAAGATTTTGTGGAAAAATCAGCTTTTCCTGAGCTTTAACAGATTAGTACCAAAATTGTCAGAAGTCACATAGTAAAAAAATTAGGGAAAAAATAAATTACTTTTTAATATGCATGACTAACCCAAACATTAAATCATAACTTAATTTCCATTCCACATAAATAATCCCTGTATTTAGACATAAAAAACTGCAGTGCTTCTTAAAGAACCAATTAAAAAGCTACATCCTATGGGAGAATATAAAAATACTTATTTAAAAATTAATTTAAATTTCACATCTTGATGTGTTTTTCTTCTTTGTCCACTTAAATTTTATGACTTGTTTGTTTGTCCGTCTGAGGAGTTATATGATAGGAAGAGACATAATCCCATTATATTTTGTTTTTACAGAAACATATGCTACCCACCTAAGAAAAAGGATTAAAATTTTATTCTCTGTCATACAGAATGCCCTTTACATGACATTAATCACTTTTAAGGAGGCAGACCTGCACTACATAGCAAGGAATAGAGCCAGGCCAAGTTGAGCAACATCTCTCTTTGAGGAACAGATAAACAGGGCATTTCTCTAATTGTCCTCTAGCACCATTAGCAAAACAGCAGTCAAAGCTGCATGACTGCCTTGCTTCCTTCCCTTTCATAGCTTCATCAGCACTAAGGACATGTTTCTGTTTTTCCATTAATTTTTCAAGACCAGAAGCAAGAAAAGGATGGGGCCTTTTATTTCACATGTCCAGGCTGCCTTGTTTTTCCAGGCTGCATTAAAAGCAAATAAAATTGATAAGACAAGGCTAATGAGTTGAGGACTTGATGTTTTCATCTTATATTTTCAGTCTGTTACAAGTAAACCTTTAATGGCTTCTACTAACCTTATTATCATCGGTCAGTCAAGCCTAGCAAAAGTAACAAGCATCGACTGCGCTCTAGCCAAGATGAGTTTAATCTGAGAGTCAATAGTGTCTGTTTTTGTTAAACTTCTGTGGCATACTGCATGTTATCTGGCTGACCTTGGCAATTCTGATCTGTCTTCATTCTCCTTTTATATTCTTCTCAATTACTTGGTATTTATTCTGTCCTGACACAGGTTTGGTACTTCTCGGTTCTCAAAGTCCCAAAAGGTTTCTCTATACCTGGAAGAAACTCTGCAGCAATTCTTCATTTCTTACAAGAGACCAATAAGTTCAAACATTGACACATGGTTTGGAGATGCATCAGTGTAATTTTTAGTGTGGTCATTGTGGTGGCCATGGAAGACAATAATACAATCAATTTTTTCTTTTCTTTTTTTATCCACTCATTACAACAACTAAAGTAATTAGAAAACTACATGTTCTTTGTTTCTTTAAAAATATGACATATATTCTGCTAGAGCCCTAAAGTAGCTTGAACCTTTTAGATTCAAGCAAGCTTGTCTCCTGTCTATGGAAATGTGCAAATCAAGATAGGAGAAGGAAAAGTTGCTTGGCAGTGGGCTACCTTGACTTGTACTTCCATGTTTTCGGTTATATTTGAGGACGTACAGTTCAGTTACACCAAGGGAGACTACAAGGAATAAACACAGGTAGTTGTACCAGCACTTGCAAAAATGTAGTGCTCCAGAGAAAGGAATACCAAATGAGCCTGTGATGATCTGTGTACACACAGTGTAGCATGCATCTTGGAAGGTGCGATAGGAAGTTTCTTCAAAAATTAAGATAATTACCAAAGACCAAAATCTGCTCAATACCCAAAGAGGAGTCAGTTATGTACAGAACTGTTATGAGTTTTGGCACTGTAGACTCTTAATCCACCTGTGACTGCTGCCTGTAAAAGCATGTACCTCAGCCTTCTCATTGTTGTCACTGGTTAGCCAGTCATGCTAATTGAGGGATGTACACATTCTCTGACCTTCTTTTTCTAGCTAATGTACCTGTAAGAGGCCCTTCTTGTCATTCTTTGGATCCCTTGTCAAGTTCAGATCCAGATGTGCCTTGGCCTTCCTGACCCCATCCCTACAAAACCAGACTGCATCCTTGTACTCTGCTCAGGATACCTGTCCCTGCATCCACTGGCTGTGCATTTCCTTCTTGCACTTTAGTTTGACCAGCAAGTCCCAACTCAGCCATGCCAGTCTTTTGCCTTCCTTGAATGATTTCTTACACTTGGGGATCAAGAGTTCTTGTGTTATATGGAAAGCGTCCTTAAAGATCTGCCAGTTCTGTCCCTGAGGGCAGTATGCCAGGGGCTTCTACTGAATAATTCCTTGAACAGCTGGACATTTCCTTTCCTACAATTTGGATCCTAACTTTACTCTTCAATTGACCCATATCCCTCAGAACTGCGAATTCCACCAGTGCAGGACGACTGTAGCCCAAGCTGCTTCCAATCTTGATGCTCCCAACTGGCTCACTTGTGTTAATGACCACTGCATCTCCTCTGGTAGGGTTGTCTATTACCTGGCTTCAGAAATTATTCTCCATGTGTTCCATGAGTCTCCTGGATTGCCTACAGCTCATCATGCTACTTTCCCAGCAGATGTAGGGGTGGTTGAAGTCCCTGAGCAGGACAAGCACCTGAGAGCACTTCTCCAGTAGCTCAAGCAAGAAGACTTCATCAATAGGCTCCCCTGGATCAGGCAGCCTGTAGCAGACATCAACCACAAGGTTCCCATTCCTGCCTTGGTCTCTGATTCTTACCCATAAGCTTCTGACCTGCCCATGGCTGTTCCTCAGAGATAACTCTTCATATTCTACCCATCTCTTGTTGTAGGGTGAACTCCTCCACCCCTCCTTCCTCTTCTGTAACTTCTGAACAGCCTGTAGCCACTGTTAGCCACCCTCCAGTCATCGATGGCTACAGGCTGGTACAACATCGTTACATTTTCCAGCAATGTAATTGTTACAGAGCGCCAAAACCAGTCATTCTTTCTAATGCTGAAAAATATGATGCAAAGGAGTGTGACTGTCTCCTCCTGGTGGTCTGTACATTACAAATATGAGCTCTGTATTTCAGAATTTACAACTGCAGGGCTGCCAGGACTTAACAGTTTTTGGACCAGCATCTTCATAATGACCAGACTCATTTGCAAACCAGTTATCACATACCTAAATAAGCAATCAATAAAAAATATAAACATGTAGTATATAACAGATGTTATATTACATTTGTGGGAGAACACTATTTTCTTTCTGTCTATGATGCATTTGTGTCACACTGTCAAATGTTTGGTAAAAAAAAAATAAAAAAAAGCAAGCTTATACTGGCACATGATAACGTGCTTAAAGGGGATTTTAGCTTCAAGTAAACACTGAATATCATGAGATCTGTGCTGAAATTAGGGGAACTAAAAATGATTGTCACATGGCAGAGACTCCAGGGCTTGTTGCTGATACATTCAGCTGTCAGACATGCAACCAGCCAACTGCCTTGCTTCAGCATTTTCTCTTATTTTCTACTGACACCTAAGCATAACTTAGCTACATATATTCTTGCCAAAAATAAACGTCTCTCAAGCATGCTTTATCTTTCCTAAAAATTTTTTTTTATGTTGACTGATTTTTTCTAAAAATTCTTACTAATAGAAAATTTAGAAAAATAAGACTGTTTGCTCTGAAAGGTTAGACTACACGTGGGATTGTTTAGACTTCCAGTCTGCTTGTCTAAATGCAAGTAAGAGCTGAGACACAGTCACCTATATTAATCTTCAGATTCTGGAATAACAGCATTTTTTTGGCTCTGAAGTATCCCATCTTCCTCGGACTATTGTGCAGGGCAAATGGAGACACCAAGGATCCTTGGAAGACCACTGCAAAACAGGGGTAGATGCCAGGTTCCTGGAATAGCCTACCATCAATCCAGAGAGTCTCAGGAAGACTAAGCTGGACCCAAGATATCATGGACCCAAGATATCAGAAGCATTTTAGACTTCATTACTTCATTACAGCACTTGCTGTAATTTTTACTTAGGGTCTCATTTTTGCTGAAAGTAATGACAGCTGCTCCCTCTCCAGAGGAGACTTCAATCTTGTGGAGAAAAATCTCAAGAGTCACTAAAAAAGGAGAGAGATTTGTTCTGCTACCAGTATAAAACATTAGTTCTTCGTAAGAAACAGAAGAGCAGAGGACATTACACGAATTAAGCACTGCCACCAACTCTCCCTGATCATCAGGTCAATCCTTAACCTCTGGGAAGTTTTCCTGCTTTTTCTACAAAAGAAATATTTATATATTAGTGGCTATCAGATGTAATATCAGAATAATTAATATTACTCTGGTATTAAAACATATTGTATAAATTCAGATCCAGCACTGAATCATGTAGCTGTAAATGTTTAGAAAGTTGCCTCTGATATACCTTGAATGATAAGATACAACACTAACAGAAAGAGTGGTGCCACAAAAATACTTACAATGTACACCAGTTTGGCATGAATCTACCCTAAATTAGATATAGAAAGTATAACTTCACAGTGAATGTACTTATACCACAGATGAATTTGAACAGTTTCATAAAAATATAGGACATCATGTTGGAGCAATTACATAAAAATTAGCAGAACTTTTGAAATGAACTTGTAATATTTTTTTATGAGTCTTAGCTTGGCTATGAAATAGAGTAATAAAAATATAAAAGATACTTAATGCAGTGCCTCTTATGTATTGAGAAATTTATGGAGTTACACATAGAAAAGCAGTAGTGAATTAGTCAGTAGTGAGTAGTCAAAGAACTGGATAAATGTTTGACTCCCTAAGAGACAATACATTACTTATGTTAGATATAAAAGAAACATCAGCAGGGAATTTTAGGGAAACCCAAGGAGAGTTAACAACTGAGCAACGTGGTAGCAGATTACATTCAGAAAAGCTAATGAAATGAAGAAGTGAAATTACATAAGATCTTAACATATTTCAAAGTCACTATATCTTGGTGTCATTGTAGGTACCTCAGGAAAAAAATGCTTGGAAACATTCCTGATCACAGGCTAACAAAAGGAAAGAAGATCCCTATAGAATCATATACACCCCATAAATCTTTAGGATGGTCAAATTTTCTTTGAATACTTCCTTGCACACTAGCCAAGGTATTTGAAAAAATGTGTAATGGAAAGAGTCAAAGAGGGCAACAGAAATGAGAAGATATGGAAATTACTGTGTATAAGAGGGATTAGTAAATGAATAGGAGGAGGATGTGTCACAGATATGCCTCACATCTTGTCTTCATGAATTGTCACATATGACCCAATCATATATGAGATACAGGGTTTGGTAGGAAACTGTCAAGGGATAAATTTTCCATAAATATATTTCTTTATCCCTCTTTATAAGATCTCTCTATATTGACTATTCTCTGAAAAATATAGATAGTCTTCTGAAGAGAAGGGTGGAGGCATACTGGTTCCTTAATTTCTACCTTCCTAGAAGAGGAAAAAGCTACAATAGCTAAAATATGCCTATGTCAAAAAACAATTCAAGAATTCCATTGATGTCCCATGATCTAGCTCAGCCCATTCCAGAGTGCACAGATGGAAGCTCACATGTGGATTAAAGCTCTTTTGCAGTGCATTCCCAGAATCTTAATGAAACTCCTCTCAAGATGCGAATATTAATCTATGTTCCTTCTGGCCTGTTCTTCATCAGGAGTAAAATTCTGCCCTCAGACTTTATTAATGATTCTGCCGATGACACATGAGATGAAACAAAGCACAACTCATTCCAAGAAAACCCAGCATTTACTTATCTAGGCTAAGAGAAACATTAAAATTGGCGATGACAGCTAGTTCTGTTAGAAAATTAATGATATGAGGTTCAAAGTACTGATTGCATATCCATAAGAGGTTTCATGTTCAAAGGGGAACGTTTGATTGAACTGAGTTTATATTTAGAAAGATGGGATTTGTTTCTTTCAGGCTCTATGTTAGATTTTGATTAATTTCTTCTAAATGCATTTTGCATTTTTTTTTCAGCAATACTTTGTATACTTTTGTACTTCACTTTAGAAAAACCCATAAACTTAACATTTAAAAGGCAAAAACCACATGTTTTAAGACCTGACTGAGCAAACTGGACCATTAATAGCCGGAAATTTTGCTTTCCCCTATTTTAAATTGAACTGAAAACACTTTAATTGTTCGTGAACCTTTGTGTATGTATTTTGGTGTTCACAGTAAGAATGGCATGCTGGGCATGCCCACCTTTCCTGCCTTGCAGCAATCCTTCAGTAATGGGCAATGCAGGACACTGTAGACCTTCCCACTAGGGAAAAGATCAGTAATTGGCTACAAAACATGTCACAATTCTTGTTGTCTAAATCTAAGGTGCTTTTAAAAATGAACAACAGAATCTGCAATTTGATCAGTGCAGCAGCAAGAAAAATAAACCACTGAAAACCCATTAATCAATTCAGTCTTTTCTTTTCCCTCGCATCTTGCACTGCAGCTCAGTATTACTTCATCTGGTAAAGCCTAAGGCATGGCCTTTCAGATTGTTTCAGACTTCAGGTACACAGCTAGCACAGACTCCCACCATAAAGCTCCTTGTACATGATTAAAAAGTTAGTTGACCAGATGCTCAAAACAAGGTGTAATGGGTTTGTCAGCTTCATTTGGGTATGGCTATCATGTCTTGTCGCCTGAAGGAGTGCCATGATTGAAGTTAATCTTGAGCACATGGAGGGGGAGAGGAGGTGCGGATTTCTGCTGGTCTGAAAAAATGATGACTTTAATGGAAAAGAGTTCCTTCAAGTAGTTTAGCCATTTCTGCCTACTGTTTAATCTGAAATGCTCTTACTCCCTCAGAATAAAAAAATTAGCGGTCATTAATAGAGAGTGATCTCATTATGCTTGATAGCTCCCAATGCATTTTTCTTCCAGTGCTTTGTCCAAGCACTTTTGATATGTTATAATATTTGAGCATCCACAGTACTCTATGGTAGAAGTTCCACAATTAATGCGCTTAAATTCTCATTTCCAGTCTGCCTTTGTTGCCTATGTTTTATTTGCTTGTGCTGACATCATCTTTCAGAGAGAACACCTCTTCCTTCCTGATGTTTATGTGAATCCTAACTACCTCAATAAACTAAATTTTATGGCAGAATACTGAAAGTGTTTCCGCAATGCTCAAATCAGTGCTGAATTGAGATATCCACGACAGTTTAATGTGCTATTTGAGTGCCAAAAGCAGCAGAGCAGCCTCCCTTGGCTCAGGAGGGTAAATTAACCTGAATGAAGAATGACAACGACAGAATATTTCTATGCAACAGCATATAGTACTTTAAAACCGTATGAAGAAAGAGTGATCATATGGAGGAAAATCTCTGAAAGACTGCTATGCTGGAATCAAGTGACAGCATTGATTTTTTATTCACATTTACATGGAAATGCACTTTCATACCATCCACTGGAATTGATGCCAATGTTGTAGCAGCTCTGTATTAAGAAATCCTGCTTGCCACATGTGGTTGATCAAACCAATCCAGTACACAGAACAGATATGAGCTGTCACATTGCATGGCAGTCCAGCATTATGCTATTAGGATCAACTTTTCCCATAAAGAATGTGCCAAGTGCACATCTACATAAGAAAAGCAACTTCAAACACGCACTGATCACATGGCCCAATATGCCAGATGATTCATCTCATCATGTCACCTGAAGCACATGCAAAACTGGCAGAGAGTGTAAAGAGCTTCAAATTATTTCAACACTTTTTTAGTCCAAAAAAAGAGAGTAGAAAACTCCAGAAACTATTCTTGAACAAGATTTTCCACAGGAAGGGGTGGGTATATTTTGTTAACCACTATTAGCACACTGGGATGGCTGCTGTTTATAAGCTGCTGTCTTCTCTTCATTCATCCTGGCAACCAGACCAATTAGAACTCAGTATTCTGACTGAAAGAAAATAAACTGTCCTCACAGTAACAACAGAGTTAAGGTGCAAATTAGCTGGCACTAGAGGTAAATATTCTAGACAAAATTTAAGATGAATTCCACATTTCTGAAATACCAAGGGAAATTTATGTTAAAAATTATAAATTTCAAATATTAAACTTCTTCGTGTGTGCAGAAGTGCAGGGAATATTTTCTGACATTTGTGCTTTTTTGTGCTTGCCTACAGTGAAAAGTACAAAGATTTGTCTGTGTGCTGGGGAACAAACAAAAGGGATGCAGAGGAAAGCAGAGCTGTGCTGTGAATTCTACAAAGATTGTTATTTTATACAAAGACATACATTTTGGCATCCCATATCAGCTTGTCCCCTCGGAAACTTTTCATAGAAGGCAGTAATAATTCATTGAGGCACTCATTCAGTCATTCACTTCAGAAGTCCCACTGAGTACCACATATCTACAGACTGTTATGAATACATACAAGACTGAAAATACAACCAAGTTATGTAACAAAGAAATCATACAGGAGTTGTTCTGGATGATAATAATAGTAGTGCTAAAATTGCTCAAGGAAAAGAACACGATTCAGTATAAATCTAAAGAAATAAACTCTTGTTATCAACATGATCAAAAAGGTTGACAGAACTATAAAACATTATTTTATTATTCCTCCATGAGTTTCTCCATCTGGCTAGAAACTACAAAGAAAACACATAGAAACTGTGACACAATCACATTCTGATTTATCCTATGTAATCTCCATCTCCATAGACAGTAGTAAATGTCTATTGGTAATATATGTTTTCAAGGGCAGAAAGATTCTGAGCTAATAGATCTAAATTGGGAAAAACGTTTGCAAACCAAAATATATTTGGAAATTTGCCATGGAGTAGAGCCTGATGAAGTTCCCACTGATATGCTCACTTTAAATAAAAATCACAAGCATAACTTATTTGCATTCAGCAACTGTCTAAGTATTAGGAAATGCAAGGTTTGAAGCGACTTCTCTGTTTATTAGAATTTACTTGGATGTTACTAGCACAGGACTAATCAAATTTATGTGGTAGGTTTAATTAGTATCCTTGGACTTAAACCTAAATTTTAGTAGGATTAATTAAATCCCTGGGATTTGATTTTTAAGGTCACACACACTTTTCCCAGTACCTCAACAAAACAGCAAATTTCCACAAGGTAAGAGTAGCTTCAAGCAGTAACTAAAGATAGTTGAGGTGCACAGAGTTCACTGACAAGCGTTCATTAGCAGGAAAACTCATTCAGGAGCTATCTGCCTCTTGTTGAGTATGCACATATTCTACACACCTGAATTAAACATATCACTGCGATTTTCTGCCCAGGCTCACTTATATGCGTAGATAATAAAAGACGGCACCATAGTGATAATATTTTTGGGGAAAAGGAGATGTTTATATGACAGGTTTTTTAAAAACATTTTCCTGGGGAAAAAGAAAAATATACCCTGGAGCAGCTGAAATTCAAATCTGTATTTTGATTGAGGATCCCTGTTTGTATACTGTTTATAAATGGAAATCAATACCATCACAACAGCATATTTATTATGAAGATATTCAATAATGTAATTCTCCTACCACTTTAAAAGGTACTATAGAGAAAATCTATTTTCTAAATAGATAGACAAAACAATATGTTTCCCTTTCATTTTTGAAGAATGCATATCGTAAGTCTTCAAGTTTGTCAAACTAAAATCTTTAGCTGAAACCCTTTTCAAAATGTTTCTAAAACATTTGCATTGCGTGGCTTTGGATTACAAAACTGCGCAGGTGTACCAATGAGCAGACAGTGCTCAAGTTTTTTTCAAATGAATCCACATGAAAAGAACTTTTCACAGTAATGTTGGACCTCAAGATTAACTCACTTGACTTTTGTTTTCCATCCATTTCACCAAAGTGTTTGTTTTGCCTATTAGGAAAGATTTAAACATGCCAACAACGCTACATACAATACAACATTGAGACTACTGGACGAGCTGAGTAATAAAAGGAAAATGAGATTTACAGTAGTTGCACCATTTACTTTTGTTATGAAACAAAGAGGTATTACCATGCTACATGCTGTAAACTCAGATGTTCAGAGATTGCTGGGCATTCCCCAAGCTGTGCACCTCCACCAGAAAACTGTAATTTCAATTCTCATTTACATCTCCCATGATTGTATAGAGTAACATTGCACAGACTGGTATGAATATCTGCTCCTGCTGAGAGTGTGACTACAGTATCAATTAAAAAGGATGATTCTGACAAAAATAACAGAGTAAACCTACAGAAGACTTCATGTTATAAACCCATTGACCAGAAATGAAAAATATGAAAACCAAGATTTCCTGAATATGTGAGCAAACCTAAATTTCCTATACCTGTTGGGAAACAGTTGATCAACCTGACAGAAATCAGAAATAAACTCATGCCTCTGCCTACTAGTCATATACAACAATAAGGCATGAAAGCAGCACTTACAGCTAGAGAATATCAGAGGACATGAGTGTTCATCCATTGGGAAGTTGTGCAGCTGCAGCTGGCACTCAGCATTGATGGTAAGCCTGTGAAGAAACCGAATGTCTGTTACTACGTGCCAGTACAATGAACAGTCAGAGGAGGAGGCTGGGAAACCTTAAGTATCATTCAAGAATCTTTTGACATCCATAAGTAAGGCCTGAAAAGAAAGAACTATATTTGCAGACTGTTTGTTTGCTATTTAAGCCTGATCCAAAGCAATGATAACTACCTAAAATAATTTCAGACACATCATCAAGAGTTTCTTGATCCCAAGAAATCTGTGCATATATTTTTCTCTAGACAATTCATCATCAAAGGACCTGGGATGGAAACAACTATTCTTTACAAAAAAACCCCAGGAAATATGGCTGATGTGATGATGTGTAATTCCACAAAATTAAAACCTCATAAACAATCTTATAAGAAATACTCTCCACATATAGTGTGAACTTAAAATTCTTTCAGTCTCTTTCAGCTGTCTCTCAACATATCTCTACATGCCATTCTATATTGTACAGATGCAACAAACAGATCAGCAGAAACATCTTTAGTCCTGCTTGAAAGCTTGTTTTACATGGCATCCCTAACACAAAGGATACTATGAATGGAGCTAATTTTAAAATTACTAATAAAAATTAATAACCTTCAGTCTGATAGTTTACAAGGTGAATGTATTTACCCAGGGAGATAGAATTCAGTGATGATTATTACACAATCTTTTTCAGGAAACACTACATAATTGCATGCTGGAATTTGTACAGCAAGTATGGGTCGTGGGTTTTTCCTTTTGGAAACTAAACAAAAAGCTAAGAGACTGGATGGGGAAAGGTTTGTGTCTCAGATTTAGGATAGCGTAGAGACCTTTTCCTGTCCTGGAAAAGGTCACCTGTGAGGAATTTAATAGTGTTATTGTGCTGACAGTAGAAGAGGACTTTCAGTGCTGCAGTTGGAGGGCATTCACATCCGGGAGTGGGCAGGGAAGAGGAAGGAAAGGTCTGGACCTTGATTGAATCTTGTACTTTCTTTGGAACACATAGCACCCATCAACACCTGACAGTACCAGGGCACACAGTAGTTACCTCTTCTGTGTCATACCAATTCTGACACTTAGGTCAGATAAACTGGTTTTGATTTACACAGTGTTAACAATGGCCAATGATCATTCTAACATTTTTTCTTGTGTAGAAAGGAGGTTTACCTGAGGGGTCAAAAAGTACTCAAAATACTTTTTACAAACTAAAAATGCTCATTCCAGTGGGTCAAGTATTACCTCTCTTTAGATATTAAATACAAAATTTTCAGTCCATTCACCAAATAATTTCTTTAGTGATAGGTATGTAAGTCTAACTGCTATTAGACAGATACTTAACTTGCCCTGAAATACTGAAACAGGACTTAAAAGAAAAAAACCAACAAGAACACTTAACCAAAAACCCCTCAAAAAAACCCCCAACAATCCAACCAAGAGGGTATTGGAGTTGACATTGTAATCACAAAGTCTAAAGCTTGCTAAAGGCAACTGAAATAAGTAAGAACACCTCACAGCGGAGCAAGCCTAAGATGGGAAGGACACTAAAAATATCAGTAGCTTTTCCAGCTGTTTATTTCCTTCCTTACTGTTTGCCAAAGACTTTCTATTGGAGCCCAACTGCTATTACAATTATGATAGGAATATGCTGTTGCACTAAGAGGGCTGAACACAATCACTGAAGAAAATGTAGCGTGAAAGGGATATTTTTGAAACTGGTTATTGGAACATGGCCTTATGGCACAACTCCTTTCTGAACAACTCATCTCTTCCATAAGTAAACATGTGTTTTGACTTCCACAGGGGTTTTTTAATGCAGATATATCATATACTCCATATCTAAATACTGTATATATATACTGCATTTCTAACATCATATAATTTATTTCTAATATCATAGTTGGTGGTATCCCAAAGACTAAAAAAAACTCTAAAAACCTTTTCTCTAGCAAGTGATGAGATGTAATAGACTGCCTTTCAGCATGGCTTACTCAAAGAGTCAAATATCGGCATGAATTTACAATATCAGCATGAATCTAGAAATGCTTTTTCCAGCCCTGGTTTTATGGGACTACATTTTATTACAAGCACTAAAAAAACCCAACTTCTACAATTTAGACATTCCTATTTCTAATTCTTTCTTAGTAAGACAAGACTTTGTTTTTAAAGCTGGCGGTACTTATGTCTGAATATTAAAATATTTGCACAACATGGTCAGGTAAGGATCAGGAAGAAAACAACTGAGGAGAACACAGATACTGCTAAAAATTACTATTGCTACACCAGAAGTGGGAGAAGCTTTGAGCCCTGCACCTTGCCAAGTGCTCACCTGAGAGTGTACAAGATCTTGCCATCATTCCATATGCGGAGGAGCTGGTTAGGGGTGGTGATCCAGTGAGCCTCTGCTGTCTTCGAGTTACGAAATATCGTGTCTGGGATCCAGATCAAGCCAACCATGTTGCTGTTCAGAGTCAGTATTTTCATGGTGCTGTTGAAGCGAAGACGGCTATCTGTCCACGTCTGGGCAAAAAATACATCAATTTGATATTCCTGCAAAGAAAGTATGACACACAAATTGAAAACAGTTCCATACTTCCCACTGTTGCTTGGTATTTGATTAGGTCTGTTTTGGTGTAGAGCCACGGGATACATTCTCGCCAATGGAGCTCTGCTTTCTTTTTGTTTTGCTGCCAGAGGAAATTTTCCTTTTCCTCTATTTTTCCCCTTTCCCTCCCCACCTTTTTTCAGCTCTACCTGCTTTATGAAACAGGCCAAACATCTCACTTGCATGGTCCTATGCAACAACAGTTTCTGCACATGCATTTTTTTTTTCCATTGTATCTAAAAATTCACAGCTACAAGGTACAATTTGCAGACTTTGTCATAGGACAGACTGACAACAGAGATGTAAAAGATGAACATGATCAACACATATAAGCTAGAGAATGGTAAATTTCCCTGATTATGCCTTTTAGGGGGGAGGTTGTATAAATTCAATAAATTATTTGTTCTGTTTGCTAGCAATTGTCCAGACAGTTTTTCAGGTTACACTTCAGCAGAATGAAAAGGCATGTTAGTGCTCCTTTACAGACACCTCATGTACCCCTAAAGCTAGGGGTGGAATAATTGGCCTGAACAGGCTAATACCATAATTTACATGAAATTTACCCTTTCTTTCACTTAATGTAATGTTTACTACTGTGTTTTTGTAGGTAAGCCGTGATAGTAGGTATAAATCCAGAAATTAAAATACACATGAACAAACAGACAAAGTTGCATAGGTGAACATATTAAACATGCTGATTTATGCATTTAATACCCCATAGAAGAAACTGTATTTTAATTTTGTATTTGAATTGTGAATTCCAGCCACCAGAGGCTGAGAAAGGCCATGTTACATTTGTTTATGTTCCTCTTCCTCTTTTCAGTCCCTGTAGAAACAGACATATGACTCTGTCACGCAATACCCTCTCAGTATCACAGGTGTGGCTGCATCCATAACAGGGATGGTGTTTGGTGATGTGACAAAAAGTGTATGCTCTACAACACAGGTCATTACAGGAGCTAGGAATAATCCAAAAGAAAACAACTCATTAGGACCCCTGGTAGATAAACTCTTGCTATATCTGAACAAAGGAGAATTAAGGCTATGTGGAAAGTCCAGTGTCTCTTTGACCATTCTGAACTTGGTTTTATTGCTTTTTTCTTTGCCTATTCTTAAGTTTTAACATAACAGTATTGTATTTTTAGTATTTCTATAGTAAGTAAAGGTTGCAGTCTGAACTGAGAACAGTGTTTTTGCTGACAGCCACTGGTTTCTCCCACGCTATTACATTTTTGTCAGCCTTCCAAAGGTGATGTTATAACACCAGGAAACCTAATTCACTGGCACTTAAATCCAAGTCCAAAACACACTTTGGGCCTCTCTTCTCTAGTAGGTAAATGATCAGAAGGTGTTAGCATGTATCCAAATACCAGCAGTAGATTACCTCAGGAATTAAAGCCTAGCCACCAAAAGCATTAAGGACCATTTTCCTTTATAGCTTATCTCACTACCATTTTTCATTGTATGATTAGCTTTATTTTCTCAGGGAAGATGACAGATTTGAATCTGTAGAGACTTTCATATTGATGACATCTTCACACATCTGAAGCATGCAATGTTATGTACAACAGTGTACCTTTATTATTCAAAAAGAACAACCTTAGTTCACCACATTTTCGATGGCAGATCTTGTTTCTTTACAATCAACTCCATTTTAGTCTCTGGAAGTGTAGTGAAATTGTTTGCTACATTCAGCTTCCATAGAGAGGAATATGCCAGACATGTCTATGGGTTTCTCCAAATGCTGAGAGAGTAGAGTTGCTTTTTTTAGCTCACATGTGAGAATCTGTATTTTTAGAATCAAAGACCATTTGTATACAGCTGGCTAATGACAGTTCTGTCTTTTCACAGGACAAGTTTTTGTGTGATATTCATATTTGAGCTTATTTTATATGAATGCTTCATTTTGACTAAATTTAGAAGTAACCATAGTTCCTTCCTAGTTTATCATACATACTTAATGATTTTTAGGATTCGAGATATTCTGGATTTCTAACCCACCAAAAGAAAATAAAGACTTTGAGCTCCTTAACACATTGTCCTGAGAAGGTACTGCAGCTAGATCTGAGCAAAGTGGGCCCTGGGAGCAGTATAAATGTAACACTGTGGTTTCTATTCTGGTAAATTACTTTGGCTGAGAAACAGATTACATTAGTCTGGAAGCAGGGTCATGTTAATACCACTGCCCATCTCCCGTTTTTTATCTTCTTATTACTGCAACAAGAATGTGCCAGCAATGATCATTATTCAAAATATCTCTGCAGTGGAACACTGTAACTTCATTCACCTTAATAAAAGCACTTCAACTCAAATTAAATGGTTCACAGGTCTTTTGAATTAATTAGTTCTGTAAAAAACTCAATTTTTCCTTTTGTAAACTGAGGTCAGAGAAATCAAAGCAACATTTTAAAAAGCCAAGTCAAACTGTTGGTTGCAATTAGTTGCGCTGACTTTTCAAACACTTTATTCTTTTTTTTTTTAAATTAAAAGTGTTTACAATGCTGTCAGAATGTACAATCTACAAAAAAATATTCCCAGTAAAAATAGACATTTCCATATAATATCTGAATTCCAGTTCTCTCCATTAATGTTTTTTAGAAGTCAATGTTACATCAGTACATACTTTACATTAATCTTTCGAATTTCTTCGGCCTTTAACCAAGAAGATAACAGGTATGATATTTATGTATTCACTCTACTATGAAGGGACAGAGGTCATTTTCGAAATTGGCACTCAGTTCTTCTCTTCTAATGGTTTTAACCCTTTGCGTATTTCAGGAAAATTACCTCTATCTTCCCTGACAACAGATACTCCATTCTCAGTGAAGTCAACAGCTTCCATATATTGCTTTGCACAGAGTTGGTACAGTGATCTCCAACACACAGCATCCAATAAGAAACTGCCAGAAGAAGGGTTTCTGTGTTGGTTTTATATACAGGTCAATATAATGTAAGATAAGAAAAGAATGCTCTTCATTTGCTAGCTAATATCTGCCATTTTAAATAGTTATGAATTGTAATGACTCCACTTAGAGTTCAGACAGGACATCAGGTTTCAGTGATGTGACACCTCAAATGAAGGTATCGTGCAACTCATACAATATCCTTCATGTTCTGTTCTACCACTGCATCAGAAGTGTTGTTAATATTCTTCTGATTCTTTATTTTCATTTTTAATTTGATTTTTTTGGCAGCAACCACTGACTACTACAATGAACAGAGAAAGAAGTCAAAACCAGCAAAATTTTCAACAAGACTTCTTCACAGCAGCAGAAAAGTAAAACTGTGTTCTCCATGGAACGCCAAGGTCATATACAGCAAATTGTTCTCTTACTAAGTTGTCTTGTCTTAATGGTACCTGGTTTGCCATAATAGCAAAACAAACTCAAGACTTCTCCTGCTTATACCACATATTCGCACTTTGCCTCAACACATTAACTGAAGCTATACTCCAGAGCAGCCAAACTTTCAAAAGGCATTCTCCTTAAGAAGGGACAACCTTAACAGAAGAAATAGGTCTACATGTTAACATGAGGGGAAATTCTAGGGAAATCTTATTTCCTTTAGTATATATGCATATTTCTGAAACATTATTAAATTTCACTGATGGGAAATTAATTATAAACTTGAAAGGATTGATAGAAATATAATTTATTATCAGTTGTAATGGATTTCATTTTGTTTGGCTTCAGAAGTAAAGTCATGAACCACACTACATGTTAAATTTCCCAGTCTTAGAAACTTCACTGAAATGAAAACTGCTTGAGAAATCCACAATCTGTCCAAATTTGATTATACATGGATTTTTTTAATTATAAAAGAAACAAATTTAAGAAACTGAGAAAGCAGAAATGTGAAGCTAAAATACGATTTTTTTTTCCTGGTTGAAGACTCCTGACATATACAAGTACTCAGCTGAACCTCTAACCACACAATATTACACCTTTTAAGAAATTTTAAATTAACAATAATTTTTACTCTTTCTGGAAAGAGTACATTAAAACTATCAGTTTATTTGTATTTTGTTTGATCATATGAAATTATAAAGCCTCATTTCTGGCAGCTAATGTGTATCTCTGTGTGAAATGCCTTTGTTTTCTTTTTTACCCTCTGACAATGAATAGTTTATTACCAAGAATTTGTCATCAGTTCTTTTTTGCAAATTACCCTTAACTGAATGCTTTATCTTACACATCACGGAAAAAGACAGATTGTTCTATCTGCAAGCCTTCTACTTGCAAGAAACACTCAGTGAAACCTGAAAATTATATCTGACATTGTGTAACTGAAAACCTCTTTATCACCTTCTATGAGGCTATCTTTGAAAATGGCATTTTAAATTTGGGACCTGACAGCATTCACAACTTCCAAAAGAAATCCCTAGAACCAAGAAACAGGTTATGATCCTTTCACAGTATAGTATGCAAGTAATTGTCTCATGTAGAATATTTCTTCCCATTCAAATTTTATAAGTTCTCCTTTAAATCTGAAACATTTACTGAGAAAAACGACTGAATGAGACATGGAAAGCTAGATGGTATTTTTCTGTTATGTGGTTATGTACAGAGCAAGAAGCTAAAGACAACTTTTCTTTCCTACTTCCCATGATTTGTGGACGGGGGACACAACCCAGATTTAGCAACAAAATTACCTGCAAATAACTGTATATAGTCAAGGTTCCAACTACTTGATTTTAGCTTTTTTTATATATATATTCAGATTTTCATAATGTGGTTTCATTAGTGCCTTGAAAATAACCAAGTCAGCAGTGAACTGCTTGCCCTTCACCTGTGTAGGAATGATAATGATTGGGAACACCTTGAAAGTGCCATTGTTTGAGGCATTTGTAGTCACAGAGAAAAATACATGGTTTTCAACCAACTCTTTCATTGTTTAATCAGTCAAAAGAGCTGCCAATCTGCTGTTGAAAATAAATGAAGCTTTTCTCCTTTCATGGTGTATCATTTTAGCCCTGGAAAATACTACTTAACTGGCCCTCACAGGCAGGTAATGGATTTGAATGACTATAGATAATAGTATGGCATGACTTTGTTGCTTCTGCTGCAGCCTTCATATTTTCTGGATTTTCACAATTCTTCACAATAAAGACAACAATATCAAGATTCTTTTCCTTAGAAAAAATGTGAGAATTTCTTGCATGATACTTTCCAGGTTTTTTCCAATGCCTACTAGACAACACATTATTACCCCAAGACTCATTTCCCCATAATGTAGGATGTCCTTGGACAAATACTGCTATCTATTCTTATTGATTCAGAATTTATTTCTCTAGCGCTTCCAAAATGGTGCTTTTTTTGTTGTGTTTGGTTTGGTTTTTTGTTTTGGTTTGGTTTTTTTCATTGTAGAGCCTATATATTGATTGGTGATGGAGTGATACTGTCTTTGATTAAAGCTGTTACTGGCATTTGTATGAGGCTGGTACAATCAACTGAAAATAGCTAGACAATTAGAGTCCAATTTAGATTATGATTATTCTGTACCCTCCCATCCCCCTTGTATAACATGCCAACATACCACAACACACCAAAAACACTGTTCCCATAAGCTTGGAACTAATCTAATAAATTGCGTAAGAGAAAAAAACATCCTTTAGTTACCAAAGGGCTTGGTTTCACCGAAGTGGGTATTCCTGTTTGTAAGTCTAAAACTGTTCTGGAAGTAAGTATTAAACTTTGGTTTTATAGTTCAGTTCAAACCATTCAGTATGAACCATTCAGTATGCTTAAAAAATTAATAATGGTAGAATGCCTTACATGCAAACAGTGCCACAGAAATTTTAAGCATTACGGTTTAAAAGGGGACATGGGATGGGGCTGTTCAGGGAAACAGGAGAGAAATGGAAGAAAAATCTCTGAAGGGTGGGAATCTCCCCCTTACTACACTCAGCCATAGGCCACAGGTGAACACACAGAGAGATGTTCTTTCTTTATGCCCTTGTCATGCTTGGATTAGAAGTACAAAGAGAAGGGTTTGAGATACTGTATTTTAATAGGAAATGTCCCAAATATTAAAGTGACAGTCATGATGTCTGTTTATTTAGTCTGCAATTTGATGCACTTGAGAACATTCAAAGAGCATAATCTCTTGAGAGTTTGAAGTTCATTTTCAATAAAAGTATATTTTTGCAGCCCAGCTCACCACTGAAAGGAAAGTTCAATCAACAACTGAATTGCCAAAATTACCCTGCAAGGGCTGTCTGATTGATTCAGCTGCCTCTTTAATTTTGTGACAAATGAGTGAAAGAGAAAATGCTCTGTGAAGTATGGGGTGAGTGGTTCCCCCTTCCTGAACCAGTACATTCACACACTTGATATAAAAAACCCCAAGCAACTGTCTGGAGCACTGTGCACCTTCAGCTTCCCTGATTCAGCCCATCTTACCCTGGGCTAGAAGGAGGAGAGAATTGTCCTCTGTCCATTGGAACATCTTCTGAACAGATTTTTGATAATTCGAAGAGGTACAGGCCATGCTCTATTTTTGATATCGATGGAAATAAATACTTCCACAGCAACTGCTACATGATGTGTGCTGTTTTTCCCCAGATTGCATGGTGCACAGATAATAAAAAGCCAGGAACTGTGGCAGTTCCAGGAGAGCCCAAGAAGGCTTACTATGTTACCTTAGCACTATCACTTGACAGCTACTGACTGTTTTTTCACCCTATGTGCAACTTGCCTTCTAGTTTCAAAAACTGGTAAAAACTTCTCAGGTATCCTGTGGAAAGAAACTGAAAGTACAGGAATGGCCTACCATTTCTGCAGCAAAGCCATTTTGAATTTTACATAGTCTTATTTTGTGGAAATAACGCAAAAGGAAATAAATGAAATCTGCTGGAGAAAACCCAGTAAAATAAAGAGTGTATTTAATATGCAGCATATATTCAAAACTCTTGTGGTATCATTAAGACCAGCACAAGCCTTCTGGGAGAACAGGAATTCTCACGTGTGAGTCCTGAAAGTTTGACTTGCTTTCAGCACAGCTTGGGATGAGAGGAGTAGCACCATTAGGGCTGCCTGTAACTTTTCCTAAAGTGTCTCTGCCAGACAAGAACTTTATGTTTTCAGAGGCTGTCCAGAAGCTAAATAGGTGGGATTTCCTTCACGCTGCATACAACACTGGGTTTTGGAGCCTGAGAGACAGCATGTCAGGGATCACCTTCCCATTCGCCACTAGTCTGCCTTGTTTCCACTTTCTGTTCTTCTCCTTCTCCAGATCCTACCCTTATTCCTAGTAGTCTCTATTCAGAGTGGAAAATCTAAGAAAACACTTTCTCACTTTTGGGTTTTTTTCTTTTCTTAAACAGAATTTATCTTTCCCATCAGCGTTAAGGCTGTACCTTCAAAAGATCCCCAAAAGAACTGCATAAAGAATGATTAAGTTTAGAGTCGTAATAAAATATATAACTTTGAAAACCTTCAAAATCTTTTTATGCCCAGGAAGAGTTTCAATAACTTGCTCAAAAGACTTTCAATAACTTGCTCTTTTGTGAGAAGTTGCTTTGATACTTTTATAGTGTTACAGGCATGATAGTTTCATGGAGAAAATCCAACAAAAAAAGCAAAGTCAACATTGAGATTGTCACCACAGATATAAGGGCTATTCAGGTTAGAATTGTCAAAATATTTCAGCAAGTGGTCTGAATTGTCTCCATATGAATGCTGAATTCTTTGAATGAGAAAAATAGAAAAAAGCTCTTCTCATCACTGCCTCAGCAGGAATCCTGGAGTAAGAAGGATGGAAGCTTGCCTTCTTCACTACAGTATTGCCCTTTGCCTGCTCAAGGGATTATTTCACTGATTGCTTGCTATTATAAAGAGGGAAAGACAGCTAACTTCACACTAAAAATAAAGCATGCAGTTATCATGCAGCTTTTCCTTTCTCTGAGAAAACATTTGTCTGTCTCATTCTGTCTATTTTGGCTCTTTGGAGGCTAGCTCCAGTCCTCCTGTATTTCAAATAAATTCTTACACTCAGTTAAAGGAAGAGATGGAGATTTTTGTTTTGGCCCATCCCCTGACATTCCTTCATAACTTCTCTTCACTCCGCACCTGATGGATTATCTCTTCTACTTTGATCAATCATATAATCAGAAACACAGCATGAAATTAGAAAGAATGCATTTCAAAAAAAAAAAAAAAAACAGTAGTCAATCTATTCTCTTCCCTTTTGGTGGAAGACTCCTCATACTTGTTAAATACTGCTGCTTCCCATTTCTTTTTGGACTCTTCCATTGGCTTCTGTTTCTCTTAAAGCATTACCAAAGACATCCTGATTGCTATGATCATTCCACAACTGCATTTCCACACCCTCTTCTCTTGATGTGTCAGAAAGGCTAAGGTTCATGTCCTGTTTCAGGTAGGCCCTGCTGAGAAGCTTTGCCTTTGATGAGATATAAGTATATGCTCCTAAATTGGGCTACTTTAGAGAAAGGGATGTCCAATGCATGCAAGGCAGTCACAGAGGAAGTCACTTGGCAGCAGGCAGACTTGATCACTCTCATCTGATGAGCAATGTTACTCAAAGTGCTTATCAGTGGTATTGACAGAGAAAGCACAGTGCCCACTCTTACTTGTAATTTAAGGCTTTACTAGGACAGCAGACAGGATGGAGTCTGAGAGAGAAAGAGAGTGATTCCAAATGCATAATTTAAGAAAACAAGGCTGTTAACTTGTGAATTTAATATGACCAGTGCACAAGGATAAACTTAAGTCCTGTGGAAATACGAAGAAATAACAATGAATAATCTCTATCAGAAGAAACAAAGAAAGAGAAAAGTAAAAGTCTGTGGATATATGTTAATTGAGGTACTTAATATAACAAAGCACATTATCAAGATCTCCTAAGAATACTTGATATCTGAAAAAAAACTCCATAAAACAACTCATAAAGATACCCAGTAGTATTCACATACTACAACAAAAGATGTTGTTTAGTTCTTGAGGCATTACCTTATTCAAAACAAGAGCTAAATGTCCCTGTTCACAAAAAAAAAAAAAAAAAAAAGCATTCTCAACAACTACACACAAGAAGACTTTATGTTCATAATCTCTATTAAAGAGCCTCTGACCAAAGAAGTGGAGGAATATTTTGAAACACCTTTTATACCACAAGCAAGCTAGAAAAGGAGAGGTTACTATGATGTTTTTATGTGTACTGCCATTCTTAGCACAAGATTAGGTGTAAAGGAATGGGAGACAAAGCAGTGATGAAAAAACAGACACTCATCTCAGGGCTGAGGATCAGGTACAGTGATGGTCTCACAGGGAATTGTGAATAAGAGGCAAGATGGTAAGGAACATTTATGAGGAGCAAAATAGCAGGTGGCAAAATCAGATGGGTAAAAGTCCTGTTCCAGCTGTTCCCCTCCAGTGTCATTTTTAGGGTAACTCCTGAGGCAACATTGTATCTTAAGAAATCAAATGCCACTCTACTATAGTACCGAAGTGTCCCAATCTTACAACACTATGATTGGGGGGGGGGGGGGGGAAGTTGAAATTTTCTTTTTCTTTCTCAGAAGCTGAGATATTGAGGAAATTTTTTTCTTCTCCAGGATGCATCAAGGTTACAGCTCACCAGAGATTTAAACCCTGTTATTTCAAACCCTCCCCCATTTCAAACCATCCTGCCACCCATTAGTGAACATTTTCAAGGGTCAAAATAAATTCCACATATAATTCCAAATTTGTTGAGCTTTTCCTCAAAACAAGCACTAACTCATTGATTGCATCCCCACAGCTAAATAAAGGGAGACTACACACATAGCTCAATCACCACACACCCAATCATTCACCTTATTTCATTGCCAGCTGACTTCCTTACTCTATTCCTCCCTGTAAGAATCTGCCACAGAGGCAGCTAAAACTTAGAAATGGAGAACATACCAGTTGGTGCCACTCAGTCCTGGAGACAAGTATTTGTCTCTGGACAGTTCTGTGATCTGGATAAGTCTATCCTGCTGAATCAAACTCTACATTTATTACAACACAAATAGGAACCAAAAGGGCAGTTGAAAGTGTTGGATGACAGAAATCAAGGAAATGAATGAAACAACAGTGAGCACGGGAGTTATATCATATATTCACAGGGTGTGAATAGGTGTTACATTTTAAAATATAATGTACAAAAAAGCTGACTGTGCAGAAAGTAGTAGAAAAAGATCATCTGTAAAAACCCTCATTTGCATTTGAGGGAAATGCTCTAAAAATGAGAAGATGACTGCTCTGCCACATAGGCACAGAGAGACACTGTAATGAGAATTTTAGCTGTGTGCAAGCCTTCCTTGGCCTCCAGAGGAGCCAGGGCAGCCCTGCACGCTCTGCACTGTTAGCACAGGCAAAACCAGACCCCTCTCTGCTTCTGCACTACTGGGAGATTCGTTACGGGGAGGTTGAGAGTGTTTATTTGAAATATATAGTCCCTAAGACTGTGCTGGCTGCCCTACTAGGCTGAACCTAGCCATCCCACATTTCCAGTTTCAATTCACAGCTTACCCCTTCAGAGGAAAACAAAGCAGGCAAATGTATTTGGATTTCACCCAGGCTTTACAACAGTAGCAGAGGCATTTCAACAGGAGGAGTATCTGGAGGCCTTTCCTTGCCTCAGTTTCTTCACCTCTTGTGTATTATTTATTTATTTATTTATTTTGTTCTGGTTTTGTGGGCAATTCCCTGGGGTCTATTCACCCAGGTCATGCTTCCTATCAAGGCTTCTTTTTTTGTGTGGTTTGACACTCAGAATTAGTTCTGTCTTCCTTTAAGACTGTTATTTTTTGAGTCAAAGTTCACCAAATTCTAGTTCCTCCTAGATTTCAGTCCATTCTTTTTTGATATGAGACTTATTAAAACACTGGTAATTCTTCGTTGTCTGTAGCCAGGGGAAAAGTGACACCAGATGAAATAGCAGATGGCTGATTGCCATCCACTGGGCCATTCAATGACAGCAATTTCAGGAGTCCAGCCTGTTCCTACCAGTTTTATATGGGCATATTATACTCACAAACTCCATCACTCACCAGTTGGGGAAATTCAAAAGGAGACTATCAGAAATCTTCAGTACTTGATATCACTTTTCGTAAGACCTATCTTGCGAAGGGAAAATGAAATACAGCCCTGTAAGACAAACTCACTCCCTAACTCAGCATCTCTTCTAACACCGCACAATTAGTAACTTATACTGGAATATAGTTTTTTACACTATACTAGAAAGAAGAAAAAGTAATACTACTACTACTAGTGGACTGGTTATATTGTCATCAATTAAAAGAGATTTAAATGGGTGCACCTTCTGTGGAAAAAATACTTTATCTCCAGTGCAGTTTCACATTCTAACTGGAAATGAAGAAGGTAATATACATATACATAGGAGATACATATACACAGCTGATAACACAAGTGCTCCTGCTATGCTGCGCCTAAATTCCCCAGCACCAGGCAGGTAAGTAGACATAAGGGTAGCTGCATCTCCAACCCCAGTGAGGAAGGCACTCCATCTGTTGCCATGGTAACACTCCCACCACCTCTGCTCGCTCCCCACCCCTCCATTGGTCCCCTCCCTGTTGCTGTGGTAACCACTTGATACCAGTCGTGCTTCTCCCACCCCTGCATGCCCCTGGCCCCGACTGGAAACCCACCCACCCTTCAGCCATGGGCTCAGAGCACACACTGACATCAGCACCATGCAGCTGGAAATTTAATCTGGGACTTATAGGGAAAGCACCGGTTTCTTTCAGACAGAAGAGGTTGTGGAGGTTCTGTTTGCTTTGTTTGGATGGATTCACGCAGGGATATGCTACAGTGGAAAGCCATGAGGTCAATAGAATGCTTGTATGCCTCTTTCTGTGGTACATGTATTCAGGCTGATCTTTGCCCAGGAGTTCATGTCACTGATAATTTACTTTAAAGCAAACTCTTTTCCCATATTTTTTTTCCCATATTTTTTTCCTTCTGTTATCTAATTACAGAAACAGTAATATTGAACCAGCCACTTTTCTCTAACTCAGTGTTTTTTGCCTTAGTCGGTTTGCATTTCTTTGATTTCTAAATACTGTTCTTAAATTAGTAGAGGTTTTATTATTATTTCTATTTTCTTTTTCCAAATCTCAGTTGAAGAAATATGGAAAAAAATGTTTTGCTCAGAATCTTGAAGCATTTCTTTCTGAATCCTCCTAAAAGTTCTCCAGCCTTGAACACTTTCACTGCAAAGATATAAACTGGGAAAGATTTCCACCATAAGTTTTCTGAACTTTTCTTGAACACTTTAACCTTTCCCAGATTCTTAAAGCTTCTTTCACCACAAGAATAGGACAAATCTTTCATGCCCTATCCAACTACTGAACCTTAGCAGACAACTGGAAGTCCAGCAAGAAGACATGTGGAAGTCCAAGGGCTAACAGTAGTTTCTGGTTTTACCTGATATCTATACACATTTACACTGTTTTCTTCATTTCAGCATCTCCAAACTTGTAGCAGGAGAGAAAAACTCAGCTCTAATTCAACAGCAACTTATGCCAACATAGGAAAAAAGAGATCTCTTTTTCATGTCACTTTTCTATTTCACTGTTGTTCTCTAAAACATGTTTCACAGTGCCCGGCTGTGAAATGTTTCATGCAACAATTCATAAATATGTACATATGTCAGCTGCCATTAGTTAAAAAAGCTTGAGGAGGAAGTCTAATGCAGTTTATATCTTTCTCTAAACCCATAAAGGAGAACACTCATCAGAGTTGCAAATTGGCCACCTGCTTCAACTTTGCTACATTTGAATTTGGTAACCTTCATAAATAAGTGGCATTACCAGTTTGGGAAAAATTAGTGATCAAATATCAAACCAAATAACTTTCTCATCTGAACCTTCATTTCAGGTTCTTTTCATCTTGTTCTTAATACAACACCCAAGTGACATGTAGTCCACACACTGATGGATAAGGAAGGTTAATAACAAACATTATAACAACATTCAGGGACAACTCAGCTTAAGGCTGGTCTAAATTATATTTCCAGAAGGATAAAGCCTCAAGTCTGGGAGTTAGACAAGGTTCACTTTAGAAAAAACTTATTATAAAATACAGTTCTATTATGTGATTAGAGTTTCTACACCAAAATCATTTTAGTATATTGCAGGTGAGGTTCTTAATATCATCAGACATTATGGGATTGGACTTGCCTTATTATAGAAATCTATTTTCAGTACATATGGCAAAAGCAATATCAATATCAAGTAAATGACTCAAACCAACTTCATAATTATTGTTTTTATTTCAGTCAAAAAAGTACAGCCATTTCTGAGTATGAAGTTATAATAGCAACATTATCTTATTTAATATTATAAAAAAAGTTCTTGCAGACTCTTGAAAGCAGTTCTTGCATCAAGAACACAAAAGTTTCAGGAGGAGTAGCCTAGTTTTAGGAAACATAACCTTTTCTATACTGAAAATTTGTCCAAACTGTGACCAAAAGAAAAGGAAACAATCAAACAAACCCAATTCACAGTCTGTATATTATTGGTAGACATTTTCTAGATACTTGCAGCTACATTTCTCAAAGAATCTGTCAAAATAGAAAATTTTCTGACAGTAAACAGGACTTTCTTTGTAATCATTGCTCTGAAGTGCTGAGGCTTTACCTACAGAGAAAAAAACCCAAATATCCTGTCTTTTCCAAGCTCTACATTCTTTTATTTGCATGCACTGTGGGTGGAGTACAGTTCTTTCTGGTTTGACCTTAACAGAATCCACTTAAACTTCATTGCAACACTGCCAACCAGGTGAAAGAGAAAATGAGAGAACTTGTCCAGAATTTTGAGTTACACAATTTCACTGAGATCACTGCATCACATAAGATAATTCAGAGGATGTTCACTCTTTGCTATTTGCAGTGGAATATGGCATGGAGAAATCCCTGTGACTATGCACACAGGTGTTCCCAAATACATGTATATTGTTGTGTTGTTGCGGTAAATACTGAGTAAAATGAGTAGACGGTTTCGACAAATGCTAGGAAAAAAAGAACACAGATAGGATAAGAAGAGATTTCTGAGACAAATTGTAGCAATTCTGGATTATGACAGATACAAATTTCTATCAGAAAATGTACAAGTAAATTATTCAGGTTTTACCAAAACAACAACAATAACTTAAAACATTTATAAAGCATTCTTACTTTTGCAAAACCTAGGGAGTCTTCACATTTGATAAAAGTAAGTTGACTCAATGGTTGCATTATGAATAAGTCCCCTCAGAGTGGACTCAGATTTTCTTCCCTTTTTTTTTACCCTATCATAAGCTAAGTATTTTTTTCCTAACAGATATTTATAAAGTACAATGGACAGAATTTAAGCTACTCATTTAGAATTTTCACAATACTCAATTTAGAAATCCAAGTTCCATTCTAAATCTAATGAGCTCAGTTCTTTTAGCAGGGTATTTCTCCATTATATAAATTTACTGAACATATCAGTACTCTGTTCTGGACTACTGCAGGAATATGCAATATATTTTCTAAAGCTGGTTAAAATTTATAATCCTCAGGTCTTCAAATAGCTGTGCTTTTCTTTTGTTTTTTTTTGCTTTTGTAGTTTTTATTTCTAATTTGAAACAATCCTCAGATCACTGTCACCTAAACAGGAACAAGTAAAATTGTAAAATTTATCTCAAAACTGCACTCCAGGCTTGGCTCTCACTAGAGATCTTCCTTTTCATTTTATCAGTTGAAGATAAAACAGTTAGCATGTCATTTTACACTGTCATAGAATCTGATTTGTGCATTTGAGGGTTGCACCTCTGTGCTAGAATCAAGCTCTGGTTCAAGCAAAAAATAAAGTGGTTTTTTGGGACAAAAAGCTGACTGGGAAGAAGGTCTGCACACCTTCAAACTCCACTGAATTCTTCAGGAGTGCAGTGCCTTTAGATGTTCTCAGAGCCTGCAAAAACTCAGATCTTGAGCTTTTTATGAAATAATGCAGAGACTGCCAGTCCAAGAGTAAGATCCTTGAAGGACCCACCAGTGGCAAGAGAGCTGGTAGATGTGATTTTGTGTCCACTTTGGATAATCATTGATTGATCATGGTGATTGGGAGAAGTGCCCTAAGACTGAAGAAAAGCAAATGTCACTCTTATCACCAAGACAAGCAAGAAGGAGGAAGAAGGGAACTACAGGCTGCTTAGCCTCACCTCTGTCCCTAGTGATGGAGCAGCTAGTCCTGGAAATGACTGCCAGGCACAGGAACAACAGGAAAATCACCAGGAGTAGTCGGCACGGATTCACCAAGGGGAAGTAATTCTTGTCCAAATTGATAAGCTCCTATGATGCCATGAGTGGCCTGATAGATGAGGGGAGAGCATTATCTACTTGGATCTCCTTTGGCAAGTAAGGCCTTTGACACTGTCTCACTAAAGATCTTCATAGATAAGCTGATGACTTTTGGGCTGGATGAGCAAGTGGGTTGAAAACTGGCTCACTTGTTGGGCCTATAGGGTGATGGGAATCAGCAGCACAAAGTTGCCTCTTAATAAGAACCAAGAATTTACAATAATGTATCTAAACCTTCCTTTGCTTTTCTATCCTTCCTTTTCTGTCATTTCCTCTCAGGTAAGATTCGTATTTTTATGCATTGCAACAACAGCGTATCTTCCACACAGAGCTGTTACCACATTTCTTATTGTCTTAGGTCTCTAAAGGTTAAAGAGCATACCAGAGTGTTGCATTTCTCTACGTCTGTGGGAAGCAGAGGCAGGATTGCATTTCATTTGATTAAACAGTGACCACAATATGGACAACTCTGCCAGTATGTCCCACTAATTGCTTCCCTCTCTCTCAAATGGTATCAGAGAAAAGGGTTTTGTCCTCCCTGAAATATTTAGTTTCATGAATATTAATTATATTCAGTAATATCTATTTGAAACCCCTTAGTTGTAGTATGACTCTGCAAAACAAGCAAACAAACCAACCCCTCAAAAAACAAAACCCAAACAACCCCAAACAATACATCTCAGTTGTAACATCATGCTGCATATGCATATGTGTGACCCTTTGCTTCAGCACAGACAGGTGATATAAGCATGTCAACTTAGTGAGATATTTCATGTGTCAGACTACTGCATTTTCCCCTCTACTTGTCACCAAAAAAGATTTAAAATGTCAGTTCTACTGAGATGGCAGCTTGGTATGAAATGAGAGACAGCATAACTGTCTTGATTTTCTACATGTACCATATGCATTTTTGATGCAAAGTACAATAATTCTGAAGTATTACATAATTATTTCTGACATTGAAATCTTCATATCAATCAGTATACTTAGAAAAAATAAAACACTCTAGTAGGTATTAAATACCTATTTAAAGTACAAAATACATAACTCAGAATCAAACACGACTATTTTTTTGCCTTGAGAAAAATTTTCCACATCCTTAAAGCAGTGCCTACATCTGTGTTTGCAAAAGCAGTGTCACCTCTGAAATTGTTCCTGTCTGATACACTTTCCTGATGTCCCTTCTGAAGTTTACCCCAACCATTCACTTCTGTGCCACAAATTAGAACTGCTTTGTTGCAGAAGTGCCAGCTGGGACAAAAATTTTGTTATCAGACCAATCAATCAATTACACAAAAGGTCTGCTTATCCTGTAAAAGGCAGTCTCCAGAAGGCCTTTCCAAATTATCAGTTATGGGTCCTCTGTGGATTAAAAGAAAGGCAGAGAAACAGACCCCTCCAGAATGATTTGGGAAAACATTATAACAAACTCCCTTCAAACTATATTTTGCACAATGGATGTGAGCAACCCAGTGGAAATTACTTCTCCTTTTTCAATTAGGAGCTTTGAAATATTACCCTACACATGATTACTTTTTCAACAGCAGTGCTATGCTTCTAAATTCTGTGGCTGAAGAGCATCTCGCTGCAGAGTGCCTAAGCATCTGTTGCCAACTGTGCATGGCAGATGAAAGCGGAGAAAATGATAATTATAAGATGACAATATTATATAATTACTTTTTTTTTTATCTAACAGGTGAACAAAAATACTATCCAGAAGCAGTAGTGTAAAAATATTTTTGCAACCAAAACCCAAATATCTGGCTTTTTTTTCACGTGAAGTAATATCTTTGCTAGTAGCATCACAAGCTCTTTTCATATATTTGGCAACAAAGGTCTCCTTGTTCTTGTTTTCCCCACTGTACCAGAAAGACACAAATTCTTGCTCAAATATGACACAGACCAATCATATCAGAGCATCTTCAGTTAAAAATATGCCCTCTGAAGTTGCCATCAGGTTACAAAAATTTGTCTTTTCTCCAAAGTTCTTCCAGAAGAATATTTTTCAATTAAAAAAAAAATCAAAAAGAAAACCAAAAAAATCTTCCAGATTTTGACTTAACAATGAAGCATTGCTTGAGTAAAACCTCTTAAAACACATCTCCTGCCCAGAGTGTTTGAATCCTTACAGAATTTTTACATATAGCTCCAAATAGGGAAATTCTGCTGATATGATAGGAATAGAAAAATTACTGAAGCTACTCATACCATAGAGCTTATTGATACCTTTCATGGCTAGAAATAAAATGAAAGTTGCAGGAAGAGATGTTGAACTACATACTATCATACTGAAATTATTGGAGCATATCAATACTGCACTTGCAAGTTGAATCCTGCCATTTTGTTTCACAAGTGTCTAACCAAGTCCATGTTTATATTCTCTTAATATATTTATAAAATAAGACACAGCTGTTTGATGAAAGCATAATTTTCCCCATAAGCTTCCTGGAAAATGTTTAAGTGTAAAGCTGTGATCAGTGTTTTCAGGCTTTGCTGCCTGTGGTAGGTCCTATAATAATAGTTCAACTTGCTTTTCAGAGTTGTGAGGAATCATCACACTCCATGAGAAGCAATTACTGATAACTGACGGAAAATTTATGCACACTTTTGAAGACTGGAATATGCATTTGGCTGGCTGGATAAATATTATGTCATTTGCCAAAATCTGGACACCCAACTTTACGCCTTTCAGTTTATTTAACACTGAAATAACAAATGGAATAATTCCACTTCTATATGAAGGATGTATTTCATGGTGTTTCCTTGGAGTCTTTATTCCATTTGCAACACAGACATGTAGCGAGCTCTAGAAAGTATCCTAACGTTTTACTATTTGGGTTATAGTTCTCAACTGGACCAAAAAACAGCACAGAACTCTGTGCATTTTAAAGGTGGTAAGCGTTTTACATGAGATAACCCAGATACTAAAACACTGAGCATTGTTAGGAAGAGCCCCACTAAGGAAAATAAAAGTGAATCATAAGCCAGCAGCTCCCCTGCTCACCAAGGCATGGCAGTACTGCGGGAAAAGTGGAGGAATCAATCAAACACTGCAACAGCCCAGAGGCCTGATTACATCCTGCTCCATGGGGTAGGTGTCCATGACTCTCACTCATGACTGGGAACAGCTGAATTCACAGTAGGAGCATTTACTGCAGTAGAAAGCCCATGTAAGCTTCCATGGCTGCAGTACAACAGCAGGGAGAAAAGTACTTGAAGAAGATTGTACTTGAGTTACATGACCTGTCAGTTATAGAAGAACAGAAGAAAGATCCTCATGGAGCTCACAGGAAAATCTGTGACTGCAAACCTGCGACAATATTCGGCTTAAGTCCTTCTAAACAAAAAAACTATCAGCCAGTGAGGTCAGTTGTATATCAGTGCCCAAACCAATAGATTTCCAGGAACACAGTGGTTACCAAGGAGGAAAAAATTTACTATAAAACTTCCACTGGAGTGTAATACCAGGTTTTCTTTGTATTTGATGGAGATGCAGTAATAGGCAGCCATGCAGGTCTGAGTAGCTCAGGATTTGTGCCCCACTGAAGACTGACAACATCTCCTCAGGAGTGTATTCTGGCAATAAAAGTGCTCCCTCTAAAATTCCTTCATTAAATTTCTTTTTCGTTATTGATATCTAATTAGCATAAGGATTTATCAGATTCTGAGTTATGATGCAAACAATATATTTTTAGGGACAAGTCATTATTTCATGGGGCTTGTTATCAAAATAGGACTCATCTCCATGGGATAGTTCCATCAAGACTTACATCTCGTAAATGTTTATTTCCATGAAGGAAGCAAATTGAACTAGAAATTTAGATCAGGAGTGGCCTCAGCAATTTAATTCAGAACTATATTTCATGTGTGTGTTTGTCAGTGCCTCTGCCTGTCAGTAACACCACGTGCCTGAGAATATTGTCCAAATGCCTCTGAAGTCTGTCAGGCTTGGTGCTGTGATCATTTCCCTGGGGAGTCTCTTCCAATGCCCAAGCACTCTCTGCATGAAGAACCTCTTCCTAATATTTAACCTAAACCTCCCCTGACACAGTTTCAGGCCATTACTTTGGGTCCTGTCACTGGTAACCACAGAGAAAAGATCAGTGCCTGCCCCTCCTCTTCCCCTCACGAGGAAGTTGTAGACTCCAATGAGGTCTTCCCTCAGTCTCCTCCCCTCCAGGCTGAACAGACGAAGTGACCTCAGATACTCCTCATACAGCTTCCCCTCAAGGCCCTCCACTGTCTTCATTGCCCTCCACTGGATGGTCTCTAACAGCTTGATATCTTTCTTATATTGTGGTGCCCAAAACTCCACACAATATTCAAGGTGAGGCAGCCCCAGTGCAGAGCAGAGTAGGACAATTCTCTCCCTCAGCTGGCTGGTGATGCTTTGCCTGATGACCTCAGGACATGGTTGGCCCTCCTGGCTGCCAGGCACTGCTGACTCAGATTCAACTTGTCAGTGACCAGGACCCCCAGGTCCCTTTCCATGGCACTGCTTTCCAGCATCTCATTCCCAGTCTGTATGAACTTTGAGGGTTGTCCCATCCCAGGCACAGAATCTCACACTTTCCCTTGTTAAACTTCATATGGTTGGTGATTGCCCAGCCCTCTGTTGAGGTGTCTCTGACAGGCCTCCCTGCCTTTGAGGGAGTCAACAGCTCCTCCCAGCTTTGTGTCATCTGCAAACTTGCTTAATATCCCTTACAATCCCATGTCCCTGTTGTTTGTGAAGATGTCGAAGAGCACAGGGCCTAAGATGGAGCCCTGCGGAACCCCACTAGTGGCAGGTCACCAGTTTGATGTTACCCCATTCACTATTACCTTCTGTGCTCCACCCATGAGCCAATTGCTCACCCACCACATGATGTGTTTATCCAGCTGTGTGCTGGAAATTTTGTCCAGGAGGATCCTGTGAGAAACAGTATCAAAACTTCACTAAAATCTTAACAGATCACATCAACTGGCTTCCCTTGATCAGCTAGGTGTATTACCTTGTCATAAAAGGAAATCAGGTTGGATAAGCAGGAATTTCCCCTTATGAAGCCATGCTGGCTGTGATTGATGACTGCGCTGTCTTTCAGGTGTTTTTCAATACTTCCCAGAATAATCTTCTCCATAACTTTTCCAGGCGCTGAAGTGAGACTGAGAGGCCTGTAGTCTCTGGGGTCCTACTTCTTGCCCTTCTTGAAAATTTGAACAACGTTCACCAGCTTCCAGTCAGCTGTGACCTCTCTGGATTTCCAAGACCACTCAAAATTCACTGAGAGAGGTTTTGTGGTGACATAAGGGAACACTTTGAGGATTCTTGGATGAGTCCCATCAGGCCTTATAGACTTGCAAATGTTATCCATGTATTTTAAAGCTCCAAGGTATTAAATACTGTATTCATCATGAATCACTAAGAAAAAATACTAGAATTGTTCACAAAGTAAAAAGTTTCAAAATGTTTTTTTCTACACTCTAGAAATAGCTTGTCCTTAAAAATCTTATTTTGATATACTAAAAAGCTGTCAAGGACATTGAAAATCTTGGTGATATTTTGCCGAAACTCCTTTATAAAATAAGTTATATTTCCTCATAAGGCCTTGATTTAGTTGAACCAGCATTTTCCAGTAGAAAACATTTCGATCAGAAATTTTTTTCCCTGGCCTCAGGAAGGAACATCATTAATTTATTTGTTTGGTAAATGAAAAACTTACAAGGCCACTTGTAGCAAAAGTGGCAACCAGGTGAGATTGACTGACATCTTCCATATAGCAGAATAAAATATCACCCATTTGTCCACACCACCCATTGCAATCACTGTGCCAAACTGTACAAAAGTTGGCTGTACAAGTGACTAATTTCTAGTAGATTAAACAATACTGTTAAGTTATTAAACAACTGAAAAGATCTGGGCTTGGACCCCTTTAGTCATCTTCTCACACTTTACCTTCTCAGATTGGGTGCTTCTCATGCCACATCAGATATTTGTTTAACTGCAGAGCAAGCCAAATAAACTTTTTAACAAGGTAGAATATTATTTTCTGCTATACTAGTAACTGAACAAAGGGGATCCAGTTAGTTCATATTATTGAAGTAAGAAGCAGTTGATGCCTCTGCAAGGTAATGTGCCTGCATTCATCCTAGGCCACCACATTGCCTGTCTCAGACATGATGTATGGATTATGCTGGGTCTGAACAGAGCAGCTAGAGGGAAAGCAAAGCAGCAGGTGGCTGAATTGGATGCCTTCATTGCTTCACATTCTCCAAAGAAGGTGCTCTAAAGACAGTCCAGAAAGGTCTGTACTCACATATTCTCTAGATAGGAATTAATCTCTCTGTATCTATGTACATATGCACTGCTCTATCTTCTTCTTTTAAGCAGCATACACTGTATTTTCATCCAATCATGCCTCTCACAGTGGGCAATTGGGGTTCTAAGACAAATTGACACCAAGTTGACTTTATATGTGTCTCTAATTTGAATTGTCATTTACTTACAGTGGTGTCTGCAAGGTGCTCAGTTATTAAAATTCAAATCAGATTCTACCACTGGTGCTTTAAAGAATATCATATAGACCTATCAGTTACACAAAGCAGCAATATAAAGCTACATTTATTGCCTATAAACAGAAATGCAATAGGAATGAAAAAACTTACTCTATTTAAAAATAATAAAGGCTACACTTTTCTTATACTCTCTGAACAAACTTGAATGGGCTGTGGCTTATGACCAATTTAGAATAATTTACCATGCAGATAGTCTGCACTGGAACAATAAAAATCCCATTTGTTTAGATTTATTTTTAAAGCAAGATAATCATAGACTAATCACATATTTATCTTTTTCCCTACAGTATAATATATGTTTTCATTTAGGCAAAATTATATGAATTTTAAATTCACTGGCCTTAGCAGAAGAGAAAGGTAAAACCAATTATTTTAATGAATAAAAAAGCCTGTGGGCCATTGATAATTCAGAACTCTAACAGAGAAAAGAGAATAATATTGTAACGTGGACGATAATATTCAAAAGAAGAAAACAGCCTGGTTTATTTTTATCCTACTGACTTATCTCTTATTTGAAGATAGGCCAATATCATGCGAGGCACTACTGAAGGTTTTAAAAGTTCAACACTTTTAAAAAGGATAAGTAAGGTAGCAAAGTTTGATAGAAACAACCTGACTAGACCACCTCAAATGGTCTTAGCTGTCTTCAGAGTAAATATTACTTCATAAATTAACAAGTATTTACTCAACATTTAGGTCTGAATGCAAGTGGTTACATATCATGCTAATCTATAGGATTAAGAGAACTGATTTTATGGCTATTTTCTTTAGTATCAGAATTCCTTAGGTTACTTTCCAAATATATAAGGGGCTTCCTCAAATGAAAATGTAATGCATTCAGCCCTTGTGAATGGCTGGCACTGCTGACTGACAGCAGGAAGGAAGGGCACCCCTGGAAACTGGCACTTGGCAAAACACAGGGAAGCCTCATCCTGCAGGGAAGCCTCTTGCAGCAGCTTCACTGGAAGTAAAAGAACGCTTTCAAAACAGCATAGGTAAGGCATTCATCAGAGTGATTAATATTTTTTAAAGCTTTCACTCAGGAGTTACATTCCTCAGTACAGTCCTGCAGGACCATCGGTAGCACTGCTGGAGAGGAGGGATGGACAGATTTAGTAAGGCCCTGGCTTTCCCCAGGCACAGCTGCCAGTAGCTTCTCAGGATCCACTGCCTCCAAGAGCAGCTCTGAACATGGAGCAGGGGAGCCCAGAGAGGAAACATCACTCCTGGCTCCTCAACGGGACTGCACAAGCACCTGCAGGCTCCAGCCACAGAGGACAATGGCACACTTGGATGATAGACCTTTCAGAACTGGTTGCACCTTAAAGATCTCTCTACCCTGAACAGCTGGCAGCATGTCAGAAATTTTGAGCAGAAGACATATTTTTAGCTTGGATGCTTTCACAACTCAAACACTTCTCTCTGATTTTCCAGGAACACAATTCAATGATCATTGCTTCCCCTCAGCTCTCATGGGTAACCTGTATTATTCATAATACCTTCTTTATTTGCATGTTTGCAAAACAAATAACAGGAACCATGAAGAATAATTAAACCAGATATGTAAATGGACTTTAAAATAGATACACATAATAGATACACAAAAAATACAATGATATCAGTCTTTTTAATTAAACTTTGTCCAAAAGTAGCAACATATTTCTCTAACAATATCTTGCAGCTTCGAGTGAAGAATCATTTAAGTAAATAAGCATGCTGTTGGAATGGCTGTATCATGACAAACAGGTTCACCTCTGAAAACAATCACGGGAAGAAGCTGATAATTTTTTTTACTGCTACTATTTGTCAGTAACTGGAGGATAATCAGCTGTGACTGGCTGAGGAGCCTGCCTACATGAATCTAGGAATTCTGCTTAATTATGTAAAATTACTCAATATTTAATGCCTCAATGTGTAATGAATCAGCCATGAACTACCTAAGTCCTTTGAAAATTACAGCCCACTCTGTCTGGAAGATGAACCCATAGACAATGAAAGACAGAAGTTAATTGAAATATTTAGGGTTTGGATGAACTATACAGTCAGATCAAAAAAAAAAAAAAAAGGACAACTTTGGTCCTTATCTGGAGAGAGGAGTAGATGCCTAAAAAATTCCCAAAGAGGAAAGCAGGGGGTACATTACAGACTGACAGAAACAAAAGGAATGTTAGGGCAAGAGAGTAAGAAAAGGGATGTGCTTTCACTGGTGGTTTGGCTTAGGGAACAGCTGAGGAAAGAGAAACCAATTGCAGAGAGGAGGAAGAGATGGGTGATGACTAGCAGGATTTCCCAGTCAAAGAAAGGGATGTTGCAAGGGGAGGACAGACAGCTGTGGGTTTGTACCTCTAGCTATGAAGGTGGGTTTTGGGCTCAGAAGGGAGCTTTGCCACAACATGTCCACTCCAGAGTCAGGTTCAGCTCCCAAGGTCTGTGGTGAGAAGAACTGCCACAGACCCCTAGAAAAAACAGAGCTCAGTTGTACCTAAATCAAGGGGAAAATAAGGAACGGGTAGGTGTAGCACCTGTTGGCTCAAACAAAAAAGCATCACAGACTTCATGTAGGATATGAGGCTGGGGAGGATGGCATTTGCCATCTCTCACTTCATCAGTAGGAGCTAACAAACGTTCAGTTACTAAATTAGAAGAATTTAATGTTCCATGCACTTTAAATTCCTGTTCCTCAAGATCATTAACTGCTTTCTAGAGGACAGAAAACTGATCAAGCTCCATTTCTACACTGTACTATCAAACTATTTTTGAGTGCATAATGATGGTTTTGAGGATACTGTCACTATAGAAACTAGTGCTAAAGGAAGTTCTTCTCCTCTATTTTCCTATTAGAGAAAACAAAGAAAATGCTCTTTATTAGGTGGTAGGAATGGATGTAGTTATATTTAAATATTTTCCTCTTGCTTCTCTTTAACCACTTTTGTAGCTGACAATACTATCTTTCAGAAAAAGCTTCCATTACCTTCATTTAAGACTGATGTTTTTCCTTTTCCACCTGCAGATTGTTCTGCTTGTATGCTTGTGTGTGTCATAAGTAACAGACACCACAAACAAAAACCAACACAAAAGCCTTTTAGATTGAGGCTGATGTTGTCTGAAAATGTTGTTAGATAACATGCACTTTTGGACCTGGGAATTCCCAAGATAATGCTCCTTCCACAAAGCTCAAGTTTGTCTTCATGCATAATATACAGTGCAGTCAAGATGAGTAATAGCTTAGGAGGAGAATAAAACTGAGGAAATCACATCTTAAATTATGATATTACTATGCATAGTATAGTAACACCTAGATGTTCCAAGCCCCTTTCCCACCACACCCAATTGCACTGGAGTCTATAAATATACATTGTAAATATATTTCTGGCTTCCAAAAAAAAAAAATATTTCAGTATGCAAGGACTTTGGAACAATTTCACAGTTCAGGTACTCCATATTACTTACAGTGTGAGCATAGACACCATTTCCCCTTCCTGCCTCTCTCACGAGGAAAGCCTGTCTGTTTAGTGAAGAAGGCATCTTGATCTGAGCACCTTGTTGGCCACTCCTGATGCAGCAGTTCTCTCAGATGTGACATGGCAAACGGTCTGAAGGAAAGTGTGAGAGCAGGGAAAGCTGGCAGGAGAGTCTGCGCTACAGCTGTTGTGAGACCTGGGTGGTGAGCCCCCCTGGGAGGCTGACTGTCACAGCCAAAAGGCAACACACCAACACTCCTTCAATTGCCTCCAGGCTCTACCTGCCCAAGTGAGTGATACTGGCTTGCTCTGCAGCAAAGCCAAGCAGATCTTAACCCACAGGTACTCTGCACTCAGCATCTGAGCTCCACAGACCACATGATCACAGCCCAGATGAGGGAGTCGAAGTTCTAACCTAGGCATTAACTTTGGCATGGGAACAACTAGGGGAGAAATCCCTGGATCAAACACACCCAAAATGTAGCTGTTGTTCCATACACAGACCTCCTCCTAGCCCATTGCCTAACAGAGGATACGGTTCCCATGTGAATATGTGGGCAAATTTGTTCTGCGAGGATTTTATTCCAAAAACATTTGTCAAGTAGACAGTGACTAAAAAGGCATAGTTAACTTCTTTGAGAGACATCTTGAATGAATGAAGACTGACTGGAAGTGAACACAATTTCAATAATTCAGACTTCCAAAGACCAACACACCTCCCCCCTCCCCCCATTTTTTATAGCCATAGTATGCCTTTTCAGGCCAAGAAGTTCAACAAATGTAGAGCCACTCTAGCACTATACAAACATCAAGCAACACCTATGGCAGTAAAAGGAGCTGATGAGCAGAAGAAATGTTCTTGCCTCCTCCTTCCAACAGACAGTCCTGGGTAATATCAAGACAGCTGAGAGCTGATCTGTTTAATGCCACAAACTGAAGTACTCAGTTTGACTCTGGTTTCCAAAATGCTTAGGTCCATAAAAGTTCCTCAGTCTTTTCTAAGTATTCCTGGGGGCACCTACAGCATTTACAACTCAGTTATGCGTTTTGCTTTCTGTTATTTTACAGGCTTCCTTTCCTTTACATTGAATTTTCATGCTCACAGAGGATTAACACAGCAGAAGGAAATAGTGCAGACCATTTGCTCCCAAAGTAAGTTGTTGCTTCTGGATACGTATGCACTGAGTGAAGTAGTCACAGTTGACTTGATCAGGAGGAAAGGAGATATTGTGGTGTGAAATCATACAGTAGTATCATTTTATATAATACAGAAAACTACATTGCACTAGTGCATTATAGAAGAGTGTCAAAAGCGTCTGCAGTGCTTTTTGGTAGATCTGAACCCATCCATACAAGAAATTAAATGGCTTACTGAAATTCAATAGAAATCTATGCTTTATTCACTACTAATATCCTGTCAATAATGTATCTAGAATAAAAGAATGCCATCCTGAGAACTACACAGACTTCTTTGATCCAGGAGAAAATTAGTAATTAAACACATCAATTTGGTCCTAATGGATTTTTTTAAAAAAATGTTTTGGAATATTTTTAATAATATTTTTAATCTGAAAGTGGTGATGCTTCAGTAAAGAATTTATTATAGAAAATGTAATCTACAGTGTCACAGGCAATTCTCCAAGCTCCCTCTATGACCTTCTATTGCTCCCATCAAACCTAAATTACTGCCTTGGTATGGAATTTACACAGGTGGAAAAGGAAGGCAAAGTGAGGCTAAGTTGATAAAAGTATGCATAATCATTTCTACTTGTATAAATGATTTCAGAAGGCACAAGACATCAAGATCCTAGCTATGAAGTCTGTACAGCTGGCCAGAGTTGAAAGATTTATTGTTCTGACTCCAGAATAAAAATTATTATTATAGGATGCTGAATGTGGAGCTTTTTACCACTCACAGAACACACCAGACTACTAAAAGCTGAATGTACATGGCATGAATGAAGTATTTTATCCTGTAAAATGATAATAGTCATAAATTAATGGGAACTGGACTCCTGCAGATAATGGACTACAACCTGGGATTTCCTACTTGTGTGCACCACAACTCCTACAGATCATTTGTTCTTGCACAAATGAATATATGTTAACAAGCACTATACAGCTACCCAAGCCAATGACATTTTATCATGATTAGCACTTGTACCAAATAAAAAATCCCCACTAGCATAATCCAAATACTGCCCTTTTAAACAAAAGCTGAGAAAGTCTGCGGGAAAACTGTATTTGTTCCAAAGCAGTGCTATTTTCAATTACCTGTTTGTGCACACTAACATTTTCTTTTTGAAATTTGTTTTAATAGAGCCCAAAGTAGCAATTTAAAACTGTAATGCACAAATCTAAATAGAGCTGAAAATACCCCTAGGCCTTCACTGAGGAGGAGGCTTTTCAAAATCAAATGATACGCCTTTGGCAATCAGAACATCAACAGGTTGAACTGAATGAAAGAGGAAAATAGCAAATGACGGGCAAACGATGGCAGAGCTCCCTCCAACTGAAATTGTATTTGACTGAGGAGCGATGGTGTGAGGTAGCTGGAAATACACTTCCATCATAATCAAGGGTCATAACAGGCAATCACATCAAGCCAGGGTGTGTCACTTGGAAGGTACAATTACTTGAATACCTGGAATTGAAAGCCGTGTGGTGTTCAGTGAAAGACTGAAGGGAGAAAATACACATACTGGGTTCAGAGCGGAAAAGCAGTGCTATTTTGTTCCACAGCACGAATCTAATGCCAGTCCTTCTAAAGGTCAGAAACTCAAAACATGCACTGTCTCTCAGATTTTGCCTTCTAAAATTTATTAAGAATCTGTCTTTGTGAATGAGCTAAATAACAAAATAATGGAAGATGATGAATCAGGTAACGCATCCAACCGTCTGTTGAAATATGCACAACATCAAGAGAAAAAAAAATATAAGGAAGATTTTAATATTAATACAATTCTAACCCTTCCAAGAAAGAAGTTTTAAGAAATATTTTGAAACTGAAACTTACTATTCAGAATGCAAGTGTTTACATTCACCCTCTTCTTTCAAATATGGGGTTTTACTATCAGTTTTGTACTCTTTAACAAAGTCTACAGAACCTTACTGTTGTTTCAGGATTTGTGTTAATTTTGTTATTTTCTCAGTCATAGAATCATAGAATATGCTCACTTGGAAGGGACTCATAAGGATTGCAGAGTCCAACTCCTGGCCCTGTGCAGGACACCCCAAGATTCACACCATGTGTCTGAGAGCATTGTCCAAATGCTTCTTGAACTCTGTCAGGCTTGGTGCTGTGACCACTTCCCTGGGGAGACTGTTCCAGTGCTCAGCTATCCTCTGGGTGAAGAACCTTGTTCTTAATATATGACCTAAACCTCCCCTGACACAACTTCAGGCCATTCCCTCGGGCTCTGTCCCTGGTTACCACAGACATGAGATCAGTTCCTGCCCCTCCACTTTCCCTCATACGGAAGTTATAGACTGTGATGAGCTCTCCCTCCAGTCACTGAGATTACACAACATACCAAAAAAGATAAGGAATGCTTCTTTTTGTCCAGAGGCATGCTGAAAAGAAAGTGGTCTCATAGAAAGCAAGTAGAAATCTTTCCATTTTTATTTTTATGGATGGAAATATTTTCTTTAGGCAAAGTGAATTGTTTTAATTCTTCAGTGATTGGGAGAAATGGAGAAAATGGAGCCAGATTCTTCTACGGTGGGAGGGAAAGAAGAAACAGGTACAAATTGCAGCAAGGAAGTTTCTGGCTAGATGTTGGAAAAAACAAGAGTATAAAGCACTGGAATGGTCTGAAAAGAGAGGTGTTATGATCTAGTTATTACGATTATTTGAAATGTCTCTGCCTGAATTACGGTGCAAATAACAAAGTCAATAGCATGGATTTTATTTAATAATAAATGTGACGCAGAGAGAGAGAGAGAGAAAGAAATAGGAAAAAGGAGGGGGAGGGAATAATAGAATTATAGAATCAACCAGGTTAGAAAAGACCTCTGAGATCATCAAGTCCAACCCTTGATCCAACACCGCCTTGGTTACTACACCATGGCACTAAGTGCCACATCCAGTCTCATCTTTAAAACCTCCAGGGATGGTGAATCCACCACTTTCCTAGGCAGTCCATTCTAATGTCTGTTTACTCTCTCCATAAAAAATTTCTTCCTAATATCCAACCTAAACTTCCCTTGGCAGAGCTTAAGACCTTGCCCTCTTGTCTTACTGCTGGTTGCCTGGGAGAAGAGACCAACCCCCACGTGGCTACAACCTCCTCTCAGGGAGTTGTAGAGAGTGATGAGGTCACCCCTGAGCCTCCTCTTCTCCAGACTAAACAACCCCAGCTCCCTCAGCCTCTCCTCATAGGACTTGTGCTCAAGTCCCTTCACCAGCCTGGTTGCTCTTCTCTGGACCCGCTCCAGCACCTCAATATCCTTCCTGAACTGAGGGGCCCAGAGCTGAACACAATACTCAAGGTGTGGCCTCACCAA
>NW_020956238.1:210225-233373 GCF_003031625.1 Empidonax traillii
AGGGGTACCTTGGGGGTCTTTGATGGTTTATGATCCTTAGCGTCCTCCCATGTGAAAGTCCCATGTGTAAGTAGTCTTCCTGGAGGAGGGGGGCAGGGGGAGTTTACTCCTCTGTTTTGTGTGAGGAGATTTCGCCATCACACACCCACTGAGCTCAGCTAGGGCATTCTTTTTTCCCTGAACCTTGTTTACATTTCAGTCTATCAGAAGAGGCTATTGGAGATATTAAAAATTTTAGTGGACCACAGCTTGAGCAACCTGATACAAGTTGTCCTTGCTTTTAATGGTAGGTTGGACCAGATGATCTCCAGAGGTCCCTTCCAATCCATATAATAATTGTAGATTATGAGGTTACCAGATACAAGCTAGACACAACCATAACTGAAGCTGGCTTCAGAATAAAGGAATCAAATGTTTCCTTTAAAGCAAACAGCAGCAACATTTCTACATAGCTCAAAATTTGTTTTCTAGTTTCCTTTGATACCAAATTATAAATAAATTCACCATTTGTGACCACAACAAAAATATGTAACTCCACAGAATAGTGTTCCTTCAAAATGTATTTAATTAGTTATGCTGGTTTGATTCTTATTCCTTTAAAACAAAAATTAATTTTGTTTATAAGGTACGGTTTTTTCAAAGTATCCAGTGGGTTTCAAAGAAGCCAGAACCACCTCCATGTTGTGGTTTTGATGAGAAATACCTCAAAAAAGATGAAGTTTAGCTCCATTTATAGTATTTCTGTTTTAGATTCAGAGGTCTTTTTTTTTAATAATTCTGGCCAAGCAGTCTATGAAACAACATAATTATTCTTCCTCCTACAGTTCAGTGTTCCTCGCCTGTGCTATTAAATGTCTTATTTGGAGTTCTAGTTGTAGAAATATCTGCCCAGGTAATTAATGATTCATGTAAATTCACTATTTCTCGTAAGGATCACTACAAATCATAAAATGCAAGCAGCCATTATAAGAATTGACTAGTCTTCCGTCCCTAGCTACACATTTTCTCCAAGAATAAATATTCGGGATAATGTAATGTGAATGAGTCACCATGATTTTGGGATTCAGATCACCAGGTCTGAACAGAAGTGATTTATCTTGAATCCTCCAATTAATACAGTCATGAGACAAAACTGCCCATTAGGAAGCTGATCATACCTGCTGATTCTGGGTAAACTGTGGGCCAGCAGATAAAAGAAGGGCTAAAAGGTGAAGATCCTCAGTGAAAAAAAGATCCTGGTGATAGGAAGATTCTGAAGACATTCATGGAAACAAATGTCACAGACCCCTAGGGACGTGGCCACCAACAGCTTAGACAGGTCACTAACAACTGGGCAGCTGCACAACAGGAACTGACACAAGATTCTGTCCCCCTTCTCAGAGCAGCAGACATGTCCCTGCTGGGGTGGGAAGCTGAGACTTGTGAAATACAGAGCTGGGGAAGTGCAAGTGTTTGCTCGAGACAAACAAATATAATCTTACTGGTTTTTAAATAATTCCGAGTATCCAAATACCTCTATGGGCTGCAAAACCCACAGCAGAGACAAAAAATGATAATAGCTATAGGTAGCCAGCAACATCGCCTACCAAATGGATCTCCACCTTGTTCACAGTTATCTTGTTCTTTACTTTATGATACCCCTCAGATTATGTGGCTATGCAGCAATGAAGTGAGACACAATATTCTGTAGTGCACATGACAGCACTGTATGCAAAATAATGTGCAAGGCAATTCACCCCTTTTCGCAGCTGATCTGCACTCAACAATGAGGATGTTTCTATTTATGCAAGTGAAAGTCACAACCAGAGGTAACTAGCTGCACTCCTTTTCTGAGATACACCACTGGCATCAATTTTAATGAATAGGGGTTTTTTACAAAAAAGGAGAGCAATTGTTCAGCAGTGGCACTGGTTTAGGACATGCAGAAAAACAGCAACACTAAGGAAGAGTCAATTGGAAAAATAAAGAATAAAGGGGGGAAACAAAAACACAAGACTTCAGAGGAATAACAGAAGATGGCATGTGGGAAATTCATTCTTCTCTTCCTAAGGGCAATATAGGTAAATATACTTGTATTTATAAATTAGGTAAATATATTTGTCCAGCTTATCTTTCTGTCCCCCTGAAAAGAGCATACAGAACTGAAAAAATTTTTAAGTAATGGTTTCTGTCCCAGGGCTTCATGATTTTTTCACGTACCAAGACCTGCGTTTTTAATGCGCAGAATAGAGAAAACAGCTTTACACTGTTCAAACACCATCACCTATGCTAATTAATGTTACCCAGACTCAGAAGTCAACATTCTCTTTGCCTTCTTTTTTTTTTTCCCATTTGGGACAGAGTTTAACTGGCACATAAATGATACCACTGGAAGCCAAGCTGAATGGCTACTGTTGACCTTTCTGATTAATTAGACATTTCAGCCAATTAGATATGTTACAACTTCACAACTTGTATTAAACAGACCCCACTCCTGAAGGTATAGTTCTGGCAGTTGCCACTAAGTGTCACTGTTCGCATAGCCTCAAAACCCATAACAGCATGCAAATAAAATTCGGGCTTGGGGAAGACCCTCTATGGTTGGGTGGGTTTGGGTGTAGAAGCCTCCCAGGTGATAACCTCATGTCACCATAGTCAGCTATTGACAATGCTCCAAGCCAGGGCTGATTCCCACTGCAGTCCACAGGCTGGGATCTCCTGTGACACAACAGGAAGAAAGGAGGACAGTACAAACACTGGGTACCAAGTGGTGAGCAAGAAGGATAACATGAAACACCAGAAACTTGGGCTGAGACACTAGATATTCAGTAAGGAACAACAGTTCCTCTCACCACCTCTTGTAACCAACTGCAAGAACATTTCTAGCCTCTTTCAGAAAAAAGACAACCAGGTTAGCTGAAAACACCAGCCACCATCATCCTACTAAACAGCAGAACCCAACTGTGCACTAATTTGGATGAAGAACCCAGCAGCTTGTTGAGGCAAAATAGGCTAAGCTTTTCTTGTGAACATAGTTCATATGCATTAGCAGAATCTGTTCTGGAAATTCAGTTAATTCCGAGAAACCAGATATAAACTAGAGAAGAATTACATTAACACTGTTTGACCATCTTATTTCAGAACTGGTATATATGTGAACACAAATCAGATTTACAATGCACCAAAACCAGACACCACCAGCTTCTCTACCACAAGTCACTCTATCCATCTTTCCTCACTTAAAAACACAGCACAGCCTTTGTTATAGACCATTTTTCAAGACATCTTGGACTAAAAGGACGTGCTGGTTCTACTTACAAAGACCTGACAGCCAAGAGCAAGTGAAAAAAGAAAATCACCCAAGCACAGCCACTGTTTTATAAACCTTTCTTTTTCTGATAACAGCAAGACTTTTTCTAGAAATTCAGCCTCTATTTTTTTCAACAAGGCCTGGGTTTTGATGGATTAGTTCTCTTCTACTTACATAATTCCATTATGAATTTATCAGATTCAGCTGAGTTATTTCTAATTAGTTCAGTCATGGCAGTTATTTAGTCAATACTTTATTCAATGTATATATAAATATGTACTCTACCTTATCCATCTTATTCATACAGGATTTACATTGAAGTTTCTTTCTCCCTTAATACATTCTGCTTTAACTCTTTACTTTTCAGAGCTGACCATTCCATTTCATTCCTTCATGGCTCATGCCAACATGTGCTTCTGACAACTGATACATGAAAACAACCAGTCCCATTGTAGTAGTTTCAGTCTGAGGTATCTCAGTGCCTTTTCTTCTTTATATATTAGTAATTTTATAAACCAGAAAAAAATCTTACTATCTTAATTGCCAGATAACGCATGTGCTCTGCAGAAGTTAGGTTTCAATCAGTCTTTCCATATCAATACAAAAATATAAGGTTAGGAACAGAACCCTTTCAATCTCTTCCAGCTTCCTCATTTCTCACCTTTTTACCTCCATATTAATGTTTATGTCAGTATTATTTTTGGTAGATAAAAGAGTCCCATTTCATAGTGTGAAATTAAGTAGTTCTGTGCATCTACTGCCAATGTAGTACAACACATACCAGTTTTCAAATATTACTTCAACTTTTATACAGCATGTTACTCTGAAATATTCTCTAAGTATATAGTTTCATTGCTCTGTTTAGAGACAGTCTGAGTCTAAATATATGTTTCTTGGTAAGATTTCCCAGTATCCTTTGCTCTAATAAGATGCTCTTCTGCTCCAAGCTTACTCTGTTATCTCAGAGAATATCAGCACAATTCATGAGCCACATTCGTGTGAAGTAAAAAAATATGCAGAGAGTTATAAAATGTGGTAGTAGGGTAGGGCTTGAAGGAGCTCCTATGGAAAAAGAGCAAGACAAGGCACAGTACCGACCTCCTGCATCTGACAGGGAAGAAAGTCTTGACATCATCTAGCTGACAAAAAGGGTTCTGTTTATGTCTGCAGGTATGTTTTCCTTGGCCATGAACTTAATTGATCCCAATTGATAGAAATCTTTGGTATATTTCCTCATCATCTTTTAGGTGCATTATTTGTCACATCTGATTGCAATACACTAGATTTTAATCAAATAATCAGATATATTCATTGCCTGGATAAACTGCAGGAACACAACAGTCTCCTCAGCCAGGAGCCATGTGTGAAAACAGCTTTGCACAGCACTTTCAATTAACCTCTCCTGTTTATCAACTCCTCCCATTTCCTGCTTTCCAGTCTCTTGATAGCATCATTAGCAACTAGTATTTACATAAAATCTATTATTTGTTTCTCTCTCCTGTATCAAAACACTTACAGAACTCATAACAAAATAATGAAAGTGGCTGAAGATAATTCTGGTTTATTTGTTTAGTTAAAAAAAAAGGGATGACAGAGAAGGATTTTGAAATTATCTCTTTTTCAAGTGCTCTGGCAAGCTAACTGAGGATGATTGTGAATGTCTTTCCAGTCAGTTGCTCTTTTGATGTTTTTCTCACCTTTAAATGAGAATAACAAATATGCTCCTTGACTTTTGGTGAGCAGCTGTTTTGCTTCTTTTTTTATAAGATGGCAAATTTCCTATTTTTTTTTTTTTTTTTTTTTTTTTTTTTTTTTTTTTTTTTTTTTTTTTTTTTTTTTTTTTTTTTTTTTTTTTTTTTTAGCCTGTTGATGTGTTGCTCTCCTGCAAGGCTCTTTGGATCAAAAAAATAATCAGTCCCCTGAAACTTATGACCTGTACCTTTTGATCTTTCACACCAGCAGGAGTTTGACATACTGACATTTGATAAATAAAAACTACAGCCTGTGAAAGAAATACTGCAAAGTACTTTGGCTTGTTGCACCTGTTGGCCTTTTTCTTTACCCCCACCTTCGTAATTATTTTGAATCACAAAACACCAGAGGTCTTTCTGAAGGCCTCTAGACAAAAGAATAAGAGAATAATTGAGTTATGAGACGAAATGTTAAAAAGATAAGAGTTTAACCTCCTCAGTAATGAACTGCCGAGTGGGGGGAGAAGGGATATGCATTTATTACAGTACAGCTTATCCTACTTCTTCCTTTCTCCCTTCAAGAACACTAGTTGCATCTCAAATGCTTTCAGAGCATTGCTAAAATTGGAACCAGTCTCCCTGCCAGCATGAGAGAGGTGGCTTCCAACAGACAATTCAGATTGAGTCCAAGTGCAAAAGCCAAGACAGAGGCAAGACAGTTGATCAGGATATACATACATGGAATCACAGGTAAGGACAGATGATTCCTAATGTGAGTTCTGGTCTTGTCCCTTGGGAGCAACCTGTTGAGCTCAATTGCTCATGGATGTCTCCATCAATTAAGCTCCTGGGAAATATACTCAGAGTTGTTAGTCTCCTTCCTGTAGGACAGGTGAATATGAAAGCACATGGGCTCCAAGATGGGAAGTTTTCCAAGCAGCAAGGTCCCAAGTTTCCAAGTAATCCTCCATGGACTTGTACATGAAGATAATGCTAATAAAGAACAGACTGGTGTTAGCTTTCAAAGTTTGCATGAGGTCATCAACAGAAGTAAGTTAGGTAAAAGATCACCTTTGCCTTTAGGAAATCTGCGTTGAGTAGGTGAATCTATGAAAAAGTGTTTTCTTATCATCCGAAGTAGTGACAGGCAGGGCACAACTGAAGTTCAAAAAAATACTTGGAAGCATAGCTAAGAATTTGGATCACTTATAAGGAGGGACAAGGTAGAGAGAAGACTGTGGGTGGGATAGTTGAGTGACAGAAATGTGCCTGCAATTTATGATTACGAGACAGTCTGGCTGGAATTTTGAGATCTGTCTACTTACTATGAGCAAATAGCAACAGCATGTTGAAAACATCAGGGAACAAAAAAGAATAGGAAGACTGTGAAAAGAGCCCAAGTTTCCAGATCAGTGCCCAAAGGCTAAGTTGTTGATTATTCTATGATTGACCTTGGCAACTCTCATATTCTCCAGACTGAAGTGGAGCAGCACAGCACTGACCTCAAAGGAAAGATTTCACATATATCACCCCAGTACTAGAGTGATCTCTGAGAAAAGATCTGATCTTGGTTCTTCAAACCTTTTTCCTTTGTATTTCTCCTTCATCAATCCAGGCATCTCCCCCTCAGCCTGAGCCGCCTCTTCCCATGCACCATGTAAGGTGTCCGGCTACACAGCTCAGAGTTTAGGATTATGGAGGATGGCAAGCTGTGAGGGCTTTCACTGCCACACAGAAGACAGGAGCTCTGCTACTGGACTGCAGCTGCCAAGGACTGTATTGTACCACAGGGTGATTTGACTAATGAGGTAAAAAAAGTCATATAAAACAAACAAACAATCAAACAAACCAAACCAAAACAAAACCACTAAACTCTGTGTCAATTTTGCTGCCCCTTCAATCAGATATGGTAAGAAATTTTTAATAAATGGAATATCAAACACTTAGCAATAACTTAGAAGATAGATTTGTTTTCATTAAATACACCAAAGAACAAGATAAGAAAAACATGTAGCCAGCTTCCAGACTGCTCTCTTATCTTAGCAAGAGTAGTTACCTATATACAGCTTTGTGTTTAGGCAAACTACAAAACACTCTTCAATATAATCCTGCAGTGTGTGGGAAGACAGTTTAGCTTGAGGAAGCCAAACAGTCCCTCCTGTTAGCAGATTGATCTTTCTATATAGTAGGTCAGAGGAACAAGCTGAAATACTGTTCTGTAGTCAGAGGAGACCTCTCTGAAACAGATTTTAAAATCTCTCAAGTAATTTCCTTCTACTCTTTCAGTTGACAACTGTGATTTACATACATGTCAAACCTGCACCAACTATTGCTATTGAAAAGAAAATTACTAGAGAAGATGAAAACATATAACAAGTGATTTAGGCAGTTACTTCTACAGGTGAAGAATTAGGCAAGTTCAATGGCAAATGTTGGAATTAAGCATGGGGATAGATAATCATTCAGTGAGATTTGTTTCTAAATCCTGACTCTATTTGATTTCTTCAGACACAAACTGAAGAGCAGAAGTCATGACTTTCCATCAGCACATGCAAAGCGGGAAGTGTGTTTCCTCTGCCATTTGTCCTGACAAACAGGTACATCTTTCTTCAGGATAGCATCAGTAACCATTAGTTTATTGGCACTGACAGAATTATTGCCACTGCATTACAAAGAGAACATAAAGCAAAATGCAGCATACAGGACTCACTTGGGACTACAGCTATTTTTGAGAGAAAAAATAGAGATCCGGATATTTGCTGCTCACAAAGACTTGATATACTGATTTCTTTTTCTCCCAATTTCCAAATAACCCCAACCAATTTCTCATCAGGGATTTGGATTACTGTAAATTTACTCTCAGCAGTACTATGATACTGCTGACACAGCAGAAAATACAGCATCGGTTGCTACAGCAGAAGGCAATCTCAGCAATTTACACACATCTCTGTTCACTTATACTGGCCCATCAGACATTTTAAACAGAGATAGCCACGCTGCTGAACAAGCAGGAATGTGGCCCTGGAAAAGGGTTCAGTCCAGCAGCTATTATTAGCCCTGGAATGTGCAAGATCTCACCCCTTCCATACTCCAAGACACCCCTTCAAACACACAGGCATATCTTCCTCACTAACTTTACATGCAGGTAAGCATCAGAGTTTCAAGAAGAATTTTCAATTCCAATTACTCACTTATTCTGGTGGCTGGAAACTTTTATCACAGGATACACCAACTAACCAGCATGTCATTTTGATGAAAACAGTAATTATCGATATCTTGAGCCTACTAGAGGATTATTCTTATTCTGTCCAGGGTTTGTTGAGCTTTCTAGGTGTGTGCTTGTTATACTTCTTTTCCCCCTATCTTTAAATTTTTTTTTCCCCCTATCTTTCAGTTTCCTGTGAGGTTTGTTCTTTTCCTTATCTTTGAATTTAAACCTGACCTTTCCTATTCTGACACAATGTTAGACAAGATCTTTGTCTTTATTTTATTAGATTTTCCTTCCAGGGCTTTTCACATTTTGTGGTTCAGGGTTTCTCTCAACAAATGAATGCCTTGAATGCCTTGAGTGATGAATATCTGCATCATTAAAATTGGTAATGGCAGCTTTATAGCTTTTTGGTTTTTTTAGTTTGAGTGAAGAGTAGCTAAGGTGAAAAGAAATTTACTCTCTCAGCATACACTTCATGAAGCCCATAGGCACTTTATTTTCCCAGCTTGGTTTTAACTGATTTTAGACTCCTAGGAAAAAGTCCAACAGCTAGGGAAACACAGGATAAAAGATCAGATGACAATTCCAAGGTAAGCTACACCTGGATGGCGGAATATGTCACTCAAAATGGTAAACACAACAACCCAGCAGATTAAAAAAAATAATAAAAAAAATATATAAAAAAAATTAAAAACCCAGAAATGCAAAAATTAGTATACCTTATGTGAATCTGATTTGTCAAATCACAATAAGATAGTGTTATCCCAGCTGTTATCAAATCAGCTGGGTTTACAGGCATGCTAGCTAGACTTGCTAAATCTAGATTTCTTCACTCAAGCCAGTGATTCACAGTCATGGTTTTCATTCTTTATTTGTTTTTAGTAGTGTCAGGACTAAAAGCTTGCACTGACTCAGAACAGCTTGCTAGAGCCATTGGGTTGTCCAAGCTCCCTAGGTTGTTAACTTTCTAAACTCTTCGGAGATACTGGCTCCATTTAAAGCTGCTGCAGTTTTAAATTTCTCAGGCTATTTGGTTTTATTCTTGTACACATGAACATATTTTTAGTGCTTTGGGGTTTGGTTTTTTTAAATGAAACTGTGTGCTTTTGTCTAGTGATAAAGATGAACAGCAACAAAACACAGAGTGGTGCTTCTTTTACCATGGAGAAGATGATGAAGGGAAAGAAAAAGGAATATGCCAAAGTTTAGCATACTACAAGAACTCTGGAAATTGGTGAAGATTTCTAAGACATGCTTCCTAAGCTGCTGAATTTCAGCATTTCATAGTGAATCTGGAAAGTTGGGACTGGACTATTTTGCTTACTGTAGAATACTGGTTAACACATTCTACCAAGGAAAATCAGTGACAGCAATTGTAGGAAAATGACTGGGGGTAAAATTAATGAAAAGCGGATAACAGTAGGGAAATTATAGGGGAAAATGCAGTTGCTACTCCCTGGATAACACAGTTGGATGTGGTCAATATACCTGGCTTCCCACACACAATACAATCCAAGGGGACTAAATGGAGGGTGGAGAAGAGTGCAGACACCACAGGCAGGTTCTGTTAAAATCCTTGCAGAGGAGGGGACTGGGTTGTGCTTTTTAGCTGATTCCAAATGGATCTCTGATGTAGAATACACTGCCTTGAAATCAGAAAATGAGGTGTTCAAGTCATTATTAACCTCTGAGAGGGACACAAGAGAAAAATTGTTAATCCAAGTTGATAAACTTATGGTTGAAAATTAGCATCTTAAAATTGGGAATAACCTCCTTAAAACTGAGATTGACCACCTTAAAACTCTGCTCATGGCAGCTGAGGGCAGAGAGAAACCACTGTTGGAGCAAAAACCTCCTGTTTTGGATAGGTGGCTCCACAATTCATTACATTATACAGACTCTGAGCCTTGGGATGGGGATATTTGGTATGATAGTGAGGATGATGGGACTGCAGAGGACCCTCATTCCAAATCTGATGAGGGTAACTATGAGATCTGCACTACTGTGCACACTATTACCCGGTCTGTAACACAGTTGGCAAAATTGAGGAGAAATACTCAAGGAAACCAAAAAACTCTGAAGCTGAAATGATGTTTATAGAGACTCCTGATTTCCCTGACAGTGGAAATATAGAGGGAGATTACTGTGATAAACTAGAGGAAGATGATCCTTTATCTCCTTCAAATTCCTCTGTGCATGAAGCTGGGTCCACTACAGAAACTTGGGATGGACAGGGGGACCATACCCAAAAAAACAACTCAATTCAAGCCAAGTGGCTAATTTGCAAAAGCATTATGGCCATAAGCCAGGCAAGACTGAAATCCAACAAGTGGAATCTTCTCAATGTATACATAATACTGGCCCATACATTAGGATTTTGGTAAGTTCTTGTCAACAATTAATAACATTTCTAATAGATATGGGAGCACAACCTTTGATATTTTAAATGCAGCGAGATGCCAGAAAACTGGGTGTAGGACCCAGATGGCAAAAAGTTAAAAACACTGGAGTAAATGGAGCAAGTGGACAAGAGGGCATGGGCTTAAGCTCTGCCAGGGGAGGTTTAGGTTGGATATTAGAAAGAAGTTCTTTACAGAGAGAGTGATCAGGCATTGGACTGGCCTGCCCAGAGAGGTGGTGGATTCACCGTCCCTGGAGGTTTTTAAGATGAGGCTGGATGTGGCACTGAGTGCCATGATCTAGTAATCACAGTGGAGTTGGATCAAGGGTTAGACTTGAGGATCTCTATGATTCTATGATTCTAAGTGTTATCTGCCAAGCTCCTAAGGTTAATTTATGGCTTCTGGATGAGAACCAGATGTTGGTTACTCACTCTGGAATTAAAGATCACAAAGACTAATCAAACACAAGGAGTTTGAGAAAATCTCCTCTTTTATGTGACAGTAGTACTTTGTATGTGCTGTAGAAATGGGAAATTAATTGAGTTTATTCTACACACAATTACCTAAGCCAACAGTATTATTCTTAAATCAGTCAGTTTATCAGGAGAAACCTTTTAATATTTTAATATGTAAATGCTTGTGTTTGTTTCTGTGAGTCCTTCATAACGAAAGAAATTAAAAAGACCTATTTGGGCACTCACCCACATGTACAAATGCACACACACACTTTCTTCTGCCTGCTTTGTATCACCTTTGAGAGGTGAGAAAAAGAGAAACATGATGTGAAAAAGCCCAAAAGCCATTCCCAAAACAATAAACCACAAGCCTTAGGCTCAGGTGTCCTCAACACAATGTGTGATTAGAAGTTTAGTATATTACATGTTCTGAAACAAACTTGCCCAAATAATCAGACTTCCGCACAAATCATTGCTTTCATAGTGGTGAATGAGTATTTTGGTCCAATTCTCTTTGGAATTGCATTTTGCAGGATATGTATTTTTACCCCACAACATTTTGCAACATCAGGAGCCTCTTGCACACAATGCACAAAAAATGTACACTCAGGAGCCTAACATTCAAATTCTGTCAGTGTTTTCATGCAGTCCTATTGAAACATCTTTTTCAGCCCACAATGATTTGTAGAAGTTTCAAAATTATTTTGCTTAACCAACAGAAATGCAATGTACTGTATTCCTGATTAACGTGAGTGAGAGATTGCTTGGGGAAAAGTATGTAACACCTCTTCAGCATTGAAATCCAGCAGCAGATCAGGACAAGATCTCGCAGCATTTGTCCACTGCAGCTGAAGGGGAGGAACAATGAAATGGAGGAGAAAGGGATCATCTACCTGCAGAGGAATTTCAGCTACTCTTGATATAACATCATTTCTAGGTATCTGAAAGAAGCCTTGAGTGAAGAAAGTTATGCAGTCTTGGCTAAACATGAGAGTTAGCTACATTTTAGTATGATAACAGGTCTAAGTCTGGAGTTATCCATGGATATCACCCATCTGCCATGTTATCAGTATTTAGTACAAGAGTTTTCTTAACCATCTGGGAAAATGGATTTTAGTTGGCAATGGACACATCTCTTTTGCTGCTGTCAAAAGCATAACAGGTTTGTTCTTGGCAGGGAGATTACTGCAGAGTTCCTGATGAAGACATGAAAAGGTATACTTGGTATAGGCTAAAAGCAGTTCCTGATCTGACTCAGAATGTTTATGGATCTCTGTTCCCTGTGCCAGTGTGGAGTACCAAAATGGAGGAGAGCTTTTTTTTTAATTGAGCCTTTGCTGATCATACAAATTAACTAAGAGTGAATTATTGTATACCAGATGAAATAATATCCAGGGTGAGTTAATTCCAGGATGATGTCAAATACTAATGGAGCTAACATTCCTAAACTCTTCAGAGCTCTTCTGTGCTGTCCAAAGAGGCTACTTGATAGCCAACTGGACTGCAGTTAAGAACTGCCTAAATGTCATGGCCAAGCATGTATTCATGAGGGTCCTGAGCAATCTTTGCCATATGTTCTGATGGATACTTTGCTAAATGCAGCATGAAATCAAAATAAGTGAGCAAACTTCACCTAATGTGAGTGCATGAGAGGTTGTTACAGTGCCCTACACCATCTGGTCCCTAGCAGTCCACATTGGCCACGCTGTCACTGCACAAGAAGAAGAGATCTGTCTGCACATCACACTTTCACAGCTCCCATTTTCTCTGGAAAGAAATCTAGGTTCATGTCAGGATGAAAGCATCGGTAAACTTCTGTTAAGTCACTTGTCCCATGTGACTTGGTGGGAGAAGGGGTCTAGTGCAACATATACCTCCCCCCCAACATGGATAGAGGGTGTCTTCCAAACGTTATGATGCCACTAAGGGAATATCCTATTCTAATAAACTAGTCAGTGAGGGAGAGAAGGTATGATTCACACTTCCTGGTATGAGCTGCTGCCCTATGGTTGTAGACCTCTTGAGAAGTGAAACATGGTTAACTACTCAGGAGCTTTTGCATTTCAGAGGAGAAGGTTTGCTAGCTAAGGTTGACTCTGCTCAGACTTTATTCCTTTTAAGAACTGGAAAATATTTTCCATTGTTTTTGAAAGAGATTCCATCTCTTCACTGTTGTTACCACAGGGAGATACATTCTCCAAATACACAACTTTTGCCTTTAGTTTCCCCTCAGATTTTTCAGGAATCAGGGAGTTAATCAAATTTCTGTCCTTGAGGATCTGGTAACTTAGGGAAAAAATAACAAGTAATTGTTGGATTTGGCTATTTTTAGGGCAGGAAAAAAATCTGAATTCTACATTGGCATAACTGTGTCTTCTCCCAGAACTGATAATCTGCACAAATGGTACAGCTGAGCTTTATTCTCCATAGAGTGATTCTGCAGAGAGCCATGGTGAGCCACATCTTACAGAGGCTATGAGAGCGGCTGAGTAAGGAAAGCAAACAGCTTGTCCAGAGTGTTGCCAATAGGGTTTTACTTTGCATCTTGTGCTGTGATTTTTAGGAAAAAAAAAAGGCAAAGTTAAATTGGATGTTTGAGAGGAAAAATGTCAAGAATTGTACAGGCATTTAGTGTCTGCCTTTCCTTTGAATGACGTGTCACTGATCCCTGTCACCAAAAAACAGATGAAGTATCCACTTAGGACAACAAAGAAAAGCTCAGCAGGAGATGAATTAATATTATTCACCAGAATGGTCCCCCACCATGAGCAGCTGAAGAATAAAGGACAAATTTCAACAAAATAATGAAGTAGTTTTGTTTAGTCCCATGGAACCAAAAGAGAACATTCACTGTACCTTAAAATATATTTTGTATCTCCTGCAGAAAGTCTGCTGTGAAAGAAATGGAGTTTTTTAATAACTGTTTGGAGCCTTAGGGGTTCAGAGCATCCTCTTGTTCATGTTGCTGCTGCCTTACTACCTGAATGCATTTTCATGTGTATCCTAATCAGTCCATTCACTGTTTGAATGCTATTTTTGATGCCAGGAAGAAACGCCAGAGCAGAACACTGTAAAAGCTCTCTCTTCATAGGGAATGATGAAAATCCTTCAACATACCTTTCAGATTCTATTATAAACTGGATCTGATAATGTGAAAGCTCTATCTCCTAGTAGTGCATTAGAAAAATTAGTTTTTGAGACATGAGTTATGCAAAATATTAAACATCCTGCATTTATTCATGGAATAGTTTAGGGGCATTTCTAGTATTCATTGTTAGCTCTGTAGAGACAATCAGGCATTAGGAAAAGCACACAGCCCCTTCAGATGTCTAAATCATCTTTTACATATATGTCCCTGATCATTAGAAAAGAAAGAATATATCTGCTCACTGTGTAGTTTTTTCCTTACTGGTCTTATATGGTCTTAAATGAAAAGGATCACATTTTATCTACTTTCCCTGCTCACTTTAACACAACAAAATAATTTTTAAGTGGAAATGGTTGCAGGAAGCATAGAATCTGCATTAATGGAAGTCATATCCAAAGTCTAAGTTTAATTTCTTCTCCTCTGTATTATCTTCAGAGAACCTTCTGAATCGCTTGGATTTCATATGTTATATGTTGGGGTAGGAGGCTGGGAGGAACATGACATTCACCTCCTGTTTCTAATACAGAGGGTAATGGAAAGATGCAACAATGCATAAAATCTTTTCAGTGGTTAGATTGCTGGACTTCTGCATGAGGATGGATGTAAGTACTAGTCACAAAGACATTGATTATACCAGTAGACAAGTACAGTACAGTTTGAATGCAAAACTGCACGCGTAGCTGAAGTTAAGCACATCGTTTACCTCTGTACTCACGGGAGTTCATCATACCAAGCAGTCATCGATTTATACATGTAAGTTATTGAATTTAAAAATAGTGGAAAGATATAACTAAGCTTCAAGATCTTGAAAAGAGTGACTTGGTTGAACTGGACAACTTAAGGAATTTGATGCAGAGGCAGCATGGAACGCCTGGAAGCCGAAGCACACGTTATTGGATCTTGACTGAGATTGGGGTTTGGCACAAATCAAGCAGCTTAGACTAATAAAGTATGTTGGGAAGGTTGATCAGCAACATTTTATTTTAGGTCAAAAAAATGGAAATTGTTCCCACTGTAACAAGTCTGCAAGAGAGCCTTTCATCACTCATCAGGTGTTCTAGGTTGCAGCATCTCTGAAGGGGAGAAAGGAGGCTTCAGCCCCTGGTCACTGCAAGCAGGTGGGACTAGATGACCTTTAAAGGTTTCTTCCAACCAAACTATTCTGTGATTCTATTATTTAACTATTATCCATAATCATCAGCCTGGAATGTATGTTGAATAAATTCTTTTACTATTCAACTGGTATGAAAATGCTCCTGCATCCACAAAGTTGCCCACCTGAAAAGATTCTGAACCACAGGAACAGTAGGACTTACAGGAGAAAAATAATTCACAACTTTTAGGACTGAGCTTTACAAGTTTATGAAGTGGATTAGGCCACATGATAAGATACCAGGACATGCTTCTACTTACAAGTTAATCAAGATACCACGCACATCTGTAATAAGTATGAAAAAAAAAAGATCTAAGCTTTAAATAAGTACAGTTCACAAACACTACTATTAGTGCTAACTTTACACCGGTTTATTTTTTCAGTCAGAATCAGCCCTGATTCTAAAATATGCCAACAATTACATCAATTAATTTTGAGAAAAACATCTTGAGCCTTATTAAGTAATCTTTTTTTGTCAGTATAGATATTATAACAGTATAAAGATTTCACCTATTATAGTTAAATGCAGCTGAGAGGAATGATTTTATTTTATTTTATTTCATTTACAGGATACACCCATCCATATTTGTAAATCGATTCATGTTGTTCAAAAATAGATACATTTATATTTGCACTTGAGACATTTCTATGCAGTTTTTCAGGTTTTTTTTCCACTGCTATAGCTGAAGAATAAGCTAAAACTGCAACTAAGAACCTGTCATAATAGATATACTATTTTATATGGCATTATATTTACTAGATACATTTGAAAGTAGACTATGCAAATACGTGAGAGAACATTCGCATGATGCATATGAATTATCAATCAATCTTCACACATAGGACATCTCATTTTTCAAAGAATAAAAAATAATCCTCTGTTTTAAATAGCATAAGTTCACTGAAGCTGTACTAGAAAATTAATAGAATTATGAAAAGAATGGCATAATAATTAGGTACACTGTAACCCAAATTACACAGTATCCAGGTTGACAGGAGCCTTAGGGATCTGAAGGCTGAATGGGAAGAAGGAATCCCACTTAGAAGTAAAGTAATGATGCAATAATAAAAGGATCATCCTCAGCATTCTTCAGGACGACACAGAAGAGATTTTACAAGAAGCTATGGCACTATCCTCACCATTCACACTGTCTGGTATGCCATATCTTCCAGATGAGGTGACAAGCCATGTGCTGTACCACAACAGAGCCATCACTCAAGTCACACCCTGGCTGCATCCAGCCCTTGAGAAAGCACAGATACTCCATTTAGCCATTTGCAACCAGCAGTTATTTTCCCAAGAGTGCTCATATACATAGGAAACATCAGGGAAAGCATTAAGTAGCTGTGAAAGCTTATGCAAAACTGCCCATCAGTATTCAGGCAAAATTATTCATATTGCTAACTTAGAAACTCTTGGTGTGTTTAGGAGTCATCCAGTTACAAAACAAACTAAAGCTGTATGACTTAGCTGAACAATCCCAGCACGAATAACAAATCAGGAACAGTCACAGAAAGTAGATTGTGAGTAATCTGTAGGGAGAAATGGTTCATGTAATAGCCTACACTGAAAAATTCAAAATAATCAACAACTTCATGAAAAAAAAACCCAGTGCTTAACGGTAGACTACTTACACACAGAAAATAAAATATTCAGTACTGTGTTTCTGGTGAATAGCTGGTCTTTTGCTGTTGTGCTAGTGTGCAGTAGAACTGCAGCACTGCCCGAAGCTGCTACTGTAACTGGAACACCAGCATGGTGCATAGGGACAGAGGTAGCTTGATCAGTGCATCTTTGTCATTGTTTAATCTTAAAAGCTCTTAAAATAGTTAGAAATCACTTTTTTTATATCCACAATCTATAGATTTTTTTTCTATACAGAACTTAATTCTACATATTTGAAAAAAAACCACTAGAACAAATTTTCTGCTCAATGCACAAAAGAAAACATGTTCTCCACAATTTTTTGTTTCCTCACACAACCTTTCAAATATGAGATTATTTTAACTGTATCTAATTTAGTGTGGAATGTTGGGGTATGATAAATAGTTGAAATAGATGTTAGCTATCAAGGTGCCCCAAAAATGCCCTACTGTATTATTTCTTCCACCAAACTATAGTCACTTCACAGAAATAAATACAGTTAGTTAGCTATATAAATAGACAAAAAATGTGTAACTGTATTAGTATGACTGCAGCACACAGGAGTAAGGATTGGTTTGTTCCCCTCTATTTGGCTCTTGTGGGGTCACATTCGAATAACCGTGACCATTTTGGGGCTTCCCAGTGCGGGAATGGTATTGGAACGCTGGAGAAAATCCATCAGAAGACCCCAATATGTTCAGAGGCAGTAACACATGAGATAAAGGGAGAGGCTGAGACAGCTGGGTCTCCTTCACCCTTAAGACAAGACTCAAGGGGAGCGCTTTAGACTGTCTATTCCTACATGATAAGAAGGCAGAACCAGATTAATCTTGACGTTGCACAGTAACAGGATAAGAGCCAGAGAAATGAAGATGGAAAATTATGATTAGATCCAAAGGAAAAACAAACAAACAAACAAACAAACCCCCAAGCCTTGAGGGTGGTCAAACACTGGGAAAGGGGCCCAGAGAGGTTGTGGAATCACAGTCTGGGGAGGTGTTAAAGACCTGATGGACAAGGCCATGAGCAACCTGGTCTGACTTAGTCCCTTTGATCATGGTGTTGGACTAGTTGATCTGTGGAGTTCTCTTGCAATCTAAATCATTGTATGATTCTGTGATCTTAAATATACACACATATAGAACAAAAAGCTAAACATGAGCATATAGAAGTTAGTTACTTAAAAGAACAAATATCAAACCTGGTGTTCTGGAGAAGAAGACTGAGCATTACTATTTGAAGTTATTCAGTGTATCATTCGTGCAAAATCAGGTGACATTTAAAATTTTCAGAGACATACTGAGGATCACGAAAAAAGTAAGAATTAGAAAGACCTTTCTAAGTATAACATTTTAAATTAATTGTTACTTTTTGACCTGCATTACCCCACAATCAAGAAGGGTTTTGATGATATTTGAGAGATCTGCACTATAAATATACAATTCGTCTCAACTTGTTCCATATACTGGAGCCACACAGAGGAAGCCAAAGCCACTTTAAAATCACACTAGCAAGTTTGAGAATAGTTAACATTTTGTTCTGACTTATGTCAGCTGGGCAGAAATTTAGATGGGTAGCAATGTAGTCTTTATTCACAAAATGAAAAAAAATAGGAGAAAATTCACAAGTTCACAATGTGCACATAATTTCAATCATTTTATTCTTAAAACTTTCTGGGTACAACATCAACATGCAAAAAACAGACAGCTAAAACTATCAGTTTGAGAACTAAATTTAATATTGACTGCTTTAGTGAGTGAAAATAAACTGTAAAACCCCATTTGTCCATCTCATAAAATAGTATTTGTTTACTTCTTTTGTAATGTGAAGGAAATGAAAATACTTAAATAACATAGGAAAGGAAATTACTAAATTACAGTTTTGTTATTAGTAACAATAAAGACATAAACTGCTGTTCAGAAAAGTAAAAAATTATATTTTTTAAAGGTTATTCCAAATGTCATAACATTAAAACATAATTAAAATCAATATAAAACCAGAAAAGGAAGGTCAAAGAAGGTGTACACCTCCCACCACTACGCCACCAATAAACAGTGCTGGTTAACTGGTGGCAATGGATGAGGAGAATGCCGAGGTACTCAACAACTTTTTTGCCTCAGTTTTTAGTGGCAACCTCTCTTGCCAAACCTCTTGAGTGGGGGGACAGCAGGATGGGGATAGGGGAGGAAAGTGCCTCCCAGTGTAAGTAATGATCAGATTTATGACCACCTGAAGAACCTGAGCATACAGGGGACATAACACTACGAGACTGTGGATTTCCAGGCATAACCATGTTCTGCCTCAGACATTCTGACTGTTGTGACAGGAAAGTTTTGATTGAAAGACAGGGGCCTGCAGAGGTGGGGCACTGCAGTCCTGAGCCAGCTTCCTGTTCCACCTTGAGACCTGTGCTCAGTGCACCCAGGTTGACTCCCACCACCCAACTCACTTCCTGAAGGGTTCAAAAGGGGCTGGCTGACCAGGTGTAAAAAAGTCTAGTTTACATAATAGATGTGCACCAGATTAACCATAAAAGGAAGTGAATTGGTCCCCTTCACCTCTCTTCTATTTTTCCTGTTTTGCTTTCTTTGTCTCACTATCCCAGATCCATCTCAGGATCTAAGGACTGATGATATTTTTTGTTCTCTTTCTCTTTTTTCCACCTTTATTTCTCTCCTCCCTATCTTTGCCTGGGCAAAGTGCAGCTATCATATTCTATCCCATACTATGTACTGAAGTTCGTTGTGGGAGTGGGGGGTTTGTGGAAGTGTGTTGTAACTAGTTAGCCAGCACCTTTGAGAAGCAGTGTGTTGCAGCCTGGTAGCCAGCACTTTTGCAAAGTTCGTTGTGGGCGTTAGGAGCTTATTGAAGAGTCTTGTAAAATTAAAGGGTTTTTAGCCAACATTCTTGAGATTAAATAATTGGCTAGTTGCCAGAGTTAAGGCAACTATACGGTAAAAGCATAAGAGTTCCCTGACACATGGACTGATGTCTTTGCTCATCTGATGAGAATTTATAATGAACATCATGTCCCCTACTGATAGGTCATGACCTGATGGGATGCCAAGCCACTCTTCATGATATTTATAAGTCACAGCAGCCAAGTGAAGTCCCAGGTGACTGGAAAAAAGGAAACATTAAACCCATCTTTAAAAAGGATAGAAAGGAGGACCATGGGAACTACTGACTTGTTAGCCTCACTTCTGTGCCAAGGATCTTGGAACAGATCCTCCTGGAAGCTATGCTAAGGCACATGGAGAACAGGGAGGTGATTCAAGACAGACAGCATGGCTTCATCAAGAGAAAATCCTGCCTGACCAGCCTAATGGCCTATGATGGAGTGACTTCATCAGTGGACAAGGGAAGGAGGTCTGCAAAGCCTTTGACAGTGTCCCCCAAAACATCCTTCTCCCCAAATTGGAGAGAGATGGATTCAACGGATGGACTGTTAGATGGATATGAAAGTGGTTGGATGATCACATCAGAGGTTAGTGGTCAATGGCTCAGAGTCCTGATGGACATGAATGACAGGTGCTGTCCCTTGAGGGTCCATATTAAGACCAGTGTTATTTAATATTGTCATTAGTAACATAGATGAAGGGATTGAGTGCACCTGCAGTAAATTTGCAGATGATGCCAAGCTGAGAGGTGCAGTTGACACACCTGAAGGATGGGATGACATGCAGAGGAACGTGGACAAGCTCGAGAAGAGGGCCATGGGAATCTCATGACGTTTCACAAGACCAAGTACAAGGTGCTGCACCTGGGTCAGGGCAATCCCTGCAATCAATACAGGCTGGGAAATGAACAGATCAAGAGCAGCTCTGCAGAGAAGGACTTGGGGTTGCTGCCTGAGAGGCTGGACATGACCCAGCAATGTGCACTTGGAGCCCAGGAAGCCAATTGTATCCTGGATTGCATCAAAAGCAGCAGCACCAGCAGGTCAAGGGAAGGGATTCTGACCCTTTGCTCTGCTCTGGTGAAAACTCTACTGGAGCACTGCATCCAGCTTTGGGGCATAGGAGAGACATCAACCTGTTGGAGTGAGTCCAGAAGAGGGCCACTGAGTTGATCAGAGGGATGGAGCACCTCTTGTACAAGAGGCTGAGAGAATTAGGATTGTTCAGCCTGAAAAAGAGAAGGCTTTGGATAACCTAATTGCTACCTTCCAGTACCTCAAGGGAACGAAAAGAAAGATGGAGAGAGACTGTTTACAGGAGTATGTAGTACAGGACAAGAAGGAATGGCTTCAAACTGAAAGAGAGTAGGTTTACACCAGATATTAGGAAGAAATTCTTTACTCCAAGGGTGGTGAGGAATTGGAACAGGTTTCATGGAGAAGCTGTGGATGCCCCATCCCTGGAAATGTTCAAGGCCAGGTTGGATGGAGCTCTGAGAAACCTGGTCTGATGAAAGGCGTCCCTGTCCACACCAGGGGGATTGGAACTAGATGACCTTTAAGGTCCCTTCCAACCCAAGCCATTCTATGATATGCAGATAAACATTATTATTCTGCATTTCTTTCATTTTGCCGACTACAAGACAAAATAAATTCCCTAAATAGCTGCTGTTGAACTGGTAATAGTTTGGCAACTTTTACTATCAAGGGATTAATGTTTATGGGAAAATATTTTATATTTTGAGGAAGCAGTCTCCTGGGCTATCATTGTGCTTTTAGCACTGCAGATGTCTCTGAATGTTTCCTCACAGCCAGTTGCTGTAAAAATAAGTATATACAGATGGAAGTACAGCAAAATGATGCAGAGTTATAGTACCCCAGGCACTGATATTTTATGCACTTTTTAATGTTATGTTTAAAAATTTTATGAGCATCTACTCCGTTAACCAACTCCATCTCTCTTCCTGGGGGTTAAAGTGTGGCTTTATAGACCACAAGTATTTCAGGTGAGTTGGTTTGAGAACCTAGTAATGAAGGGAAGAAACCTGTTTTCAGAATCCCAATGGTGGGGTATATCATGTAAGATGGAAGTAGCAGCTTCTACATTAATTCCTTACATTAAAAGCTGGAAGAAGCATTGTTTCTGTGATCACTGTGATACCTGAGGTCAGCTGGATGATCTAAAACCCTTTTCTCCTTTTAATTCATAAATTTAGACATGGTTGTTTGATTGAGAGTGTCCAACCAAGGCAATACAATACATGTTGCAATCAGAATACAATAGCAGCTCAGGAGCCAAGAGCAGCTTCCAAACATTAGATAAAAAAATTAGAATAGACTGAAGGAATGCTATTAACATAGTATAAAATCTCATATAAGTATTCTTTTTTATCTAAGTCCTGTATTTACTATTAAGTCTTTCCTTATTTACAGAGACTTTCCAAAACAGATATTTACACAAAATTTGCAATGGACAGAACTTAAAGCAATGGTTTACTGTATCTCAGAAATGGAAAGACAGAAGAGTGGTGTGAAGATGTGCTAGCTTTGAGATATATTCCAGTTCCCTACCATATATTCCAGTTCCCTACCAGTACCTAACCACTTCTTCCACCATCACAGAGTACTTTCTAAGCTACAATGACATAGCCACAAAATGCAGAGTTGATAGTATGGGCAGAATGATTTTTCAACATCTTTCCCAAACCTTAATTTAACCTTCACTAGCAATTATGAATTGGTTGATAGATGTAATTCAGCAAAGCTTCTGATGGAGCATAGTTTCAAAACATTAGCAGTAGGTGATTTGCATTTAACATTTACTGTACAATCAAATTGCTACTATTATATTAAAGGTGTGGTGATTTATCATAACACAATTAGCTGAAAAGCCTGGCAATATAAATTAGTGCCTCTTTAATGCACTAAGAAAGCTCAAACTCCTACTAAGATTTTATTTTATTTATTAAAGCAGTGCTAAATCCCTTTAAAAAATATATGTAATGTCTGCTGACTTCTTAACTCGAGGAAGACAGAAGATAAAAGACCATGTCCGTGAGGAGCCTAATCTAACATCTCAGTTCTCTACATAATCTCACATTCAAGCACGGAAGGATCACAAGTAAGACTAAATGAGAATAACAGCAGTACTCATTTTAACAAAATGTCTAGTACTTCTAAGAAATACAGTTATCATCTGAAATACTACATATGTCTGTGGCAATGTATAGCCATGCATAACTATTTAAAATAAAA
>NW_020956238.1:234345-243539 GCF_003031625.1 Empidonax traillii
ATATTCACGTGCAAATGATTTCATTCCTGTCAATATCTACACAGTGAATGCCAATTTGAACATCTCAAATAAGGCAAACTGAAGAGAAGTCCCAGAGGTAATAGTGCTAAGAATCCTAGAAAAACAAACAAACTTAAAAAGTGTAACTAAAGCAAAAGTGTTTGTGTGTGGCTTAAAAGTCACTGTAGAAGTGGTTGGCATCCTCATTCAGCCACATATATGAAGGGGCTAATGAGATATAAGCCATTTTGTTAATTTGCAAAACATCCTACATTCATAACTAGGTTGCATTACAACTCATAATGGGTTGTAAGTGAAGCGATGATGGTTTTATAATGTTTCATGAGGACATGCAGTTTATAGCTAGGTATTTGTTAAAAGGAACTGAAAAAAGTTTGTGAAGTAAACCTAATGTCACCATAGCTGTCAAGCAATCATCTTGAATTGCTGAAGCCACACAAATCATAGCTAGCTAATTTTGGGGGGAAAAAATAGAAATGTCTCTTAGAATACTATCATCCACTTCCAGAATAATGGCTTATAATCTCCAGAGTAGACATCTCCTTCACTCCCAAAACTTTTGTGAAATGAAGGAGTAATTTATGGCATTGTAGTACAGAGTAAGTAATCTCATCATTTCCAGGTAACAGCGACAAAATATACAATCCAAAGTACTGTTGGGTATAAGGGTAAACCAAAAAACAGGAGAGGCCCTGTATTTTTAGACAGAATTCAGAAGGTTTTGCCAATCTCTGACAAAGCTAAACAGCTGACTGATTTAGAGTGGAAAAGCTTGTACTCCTGAAAACCTCAAATGGTGACATGTGCCTTTAAAAGGCAATCTACAGATTCCCCTGAGCAAAGAATTTTGTCCTGGGACAATATATTTGGTGACTTACCAGTAGCTGCCCTCTAGAAAGCTCCTTGAGCAACACCCTTTTTTCACCTCTCAGCAATGAAGACAGATATCTGTAATTGCAGTTCAGTGCACATTTGCAGTCAAAATAGCAGTTAATCACAGATGACAGCAAAAAGCCATGATCGGTAAGAAAACACACTAAGAATGGTATAAAATTCCCTACAGATAAACCCCTGGAATAAGCAGGACAGAATATTAATGGCAGAGAAATTAATGTCTCGAGAAGACATTGCCAAGCATCCACGTACATCTAGGCATTTGAAAGATGTTCTATGCATCAGACTCTCTGCTGAGGTAATACCCCTTGAAGATATACACCAGAGTGTCTGACTTGGCCTGTGTTTTATTCATATACTTTCTTACACCGAAACAGCATACAGTGGTGGTAAAGAGAATTAAAAACAGCTTGCGAAGGTATGTGCTGCCTAGATTACATCACAATTTACCCTGCCAGGCCTATGATGCCATCGTACTTGAGCTTGCTGCTCTTCTCCTATGGCTGACAGTGGCCCAAATGCCTGCAGAAATAACAATTTAGGTCAGTGGGTGCCTTGCAGGAGGGGAAAACATGAAGAAGAGACCACTTCTGCTCCACAAGGCTGACAAAAGTTACAAAAGAAAGAAGATACTGAAATACCATCAAAATACAGTGAGTGGTATATTTAAAGCAGAAGTAAGATTAAGAACAAGAGAAGCGTCTCTGAAGGTAAATTTCTCAGGTAGGATTTGTCTTATTCAATATTAGATGTTTACAAAGTAGCTATCCACATGTCAACTACCCACCATAGGCTATCCTCAAGAAAAACAGATTCTTTAGACCATTTGCACTCTAGAAGCATCTGTGTTTTTTCCTCCCTTGAATATCCAGGGAGTATAGATGCCTTTTTCAGAATTTGACATCTACACTTATGACCTTTGGAGAGGAATCAAACTCATAACTGGCTAGAATGCATATAGCTCTATTAAAAAGAGGAAAAATACAAGATTATACAAAAGAACCACTTAAAATTTGTTCACAGATTTAGCCATGGATTTTTACACTCTTAAATTTATCAACGGAAGTTGCTGTTATGTTCTGTTGTAATGGTTTCCAAGGGTTTTTTTGAGAGGACATTTTGTTTTCCCTATAAGTATATTCTGAGGGAGGTGCAAATATGCTGCACATTTTGAGACATAAAAATATTCCTTAACATCAAAATATGTCCTAAAAACTCTGAATGCTGAAGCTAAGTGAGCATTCAAATTGTGGGTTTTTTAAATAAACAAATAGAATATCCTTTAAACTTTGCTGTATCTGGCTTTTAGACTGTAGTAATTGGTTTGGTCATTTCCACATTCCAAATAAGACATTTCCCTTTGTTGTATATTTTGATCCTTTTCAGCTATTTTACTATTTATCCTTTAGGAAATAGGTAGCAAACTTCAGGGTAGCATCTTCTGCTATTTTCAAGGTAAACTACATACCCACAGCAGTAGCCAATTGATTTGCAAGCATTTGCTATATAGACTTTTTTTTAAGGTCATTCTACACTTGCAGAGATTTAACCTTCTGCCAGTTTAACTAGGGGAAAGTGGAACAACCTTTGTCTAACAAGATGGTCTGCCCTTGCAACATTTAACAGTGGTAAATAAGACCCTCTGGGGTCATACTTTTATCAATATGGTGAGGTCAGAATTGTATCTCAGCAAAAAAAAGTTTTGTCCTTAAGTAAATTGAGAGAGAAGGTCATCCCCTAGCCATCTTCCACAGCAAATGGACAAGGATCAGCTGAAAAGCTTCAAGATAATATAGATATCACAAGACATCTTCCTTCCTTCCTTCTAAAAAATCTCTCAGGAAAGATGGACAAAGGAATCATAAGGAAAGCAAATTTTTATCAGTAAGGAAAAAACAAAGATAAATATGCACATATTTAGTTTATTGTCTATGCTGTTTCTAGACAAAAAAAAAAAAACAGCACTAAAGTTTTTCCAGTATGAAGGATCCAAAAATATGTCTAAAAGTTAGACCAAACTGTTCCTGTGGTTCACAGAGTGTTTTCATCAAGTTCCTCTGTTCCTGTAAGATACAACTGTTACATACTGCTGTTTCTGGGCAATAAATAATGAAATACATTCATCTGTTTCTTCCAGTTTCATAACTGTAACTAATAGTTCTTAATGTTATGTATCTCATACAGTATTTGTGTGCTCCGTTTTTCCAAACTTTTTTGTTCTATAACTGGTGTGCTCCATAAATTACCAACCTCTTTAAGTTGGACAGCAAGTGTTCACAGTGCTGATAATGTTCTCAACTGAACTGTAGTTTATACAGCTACATCCACTTTGTTTCCTCTAAAGAGAAGTTCAATTTGGTTTTGACTATTCATGCTCTTTAACTAATGACACATTTTTTAACATCAGAGCATTTCTGAGAGAAGTTATATATTTACATTTCAAGTACAGCTTTGCAGTCTTTTTTTATCAGTTTGCATGTCTTTGAGAAAAAGTGTGTGTATCTCTGCTCCCTCCAAATACTATTGGATTTGTCCACATTCTGAGACTTTTTTCCACTATTCTTAAAAGAAAAAAAAATTGAAATGTTTAAAAAAACACTATGCACTAACAATCATAGTTACATTAAAACTGTGTTGACTAGTTCTGTTTGTAATATTTGAACATTACTAAAACATAAACTCAGAGAAGGAAAACTCCTCTTCTTATTCTTCCATATTTATTCGTATACTACATGGGACCTTGTGCCCAGCTAATTTCCACCTAGATTTACTAAAATTACAGTCAGTAGAAACTTATTTCATATTCCAAATAGAAGAACTCTGGCAGAAGCAGAGAATGATAGAATAAAATTTACATTTATAAGAGTATGTAGGAAGGGCTAATACAAGGCCTGCCAGAGGACTGAAGTCGACCATGCTATTTTACCTTCATCCAAAGGGGAAAATAACTTCAGGGATGTACAATCTACCTATTTTTGACATGGAATTTGTGTAGAGGTGTGAAAGCTAACTAGCTTTATTTTACTATTAAGACAGAAATACTTGTTGCTCTTCCTTTACGTTAAATGATTTGAACAAATTGATCCTAAAAATGATTGTGGCTGACATTTGCTGCAACAAAGCTTAAATGAAATGACTACCACAGCAAACATGATGAAACTGTATAAAATGAAAACCAGAGTACACTTTTATATTAATGAAGTGTTTGGGACAAGTTCCCTTTTCTGGCACTTCGCAGAGTAATCACAGAATATTCTGAGTTGGAAGGGATCCACAAGGATCATCAAGTCCAACTCTTAAGTGAACAACCCATATGGGAGTCAAACCCACAACCTTGGAGTTATTGACACCATGCTGTAACCATGAAGTGCTATAACATAGCACATTTGGGGGGTTCTTTGATGTTTTGTTCTTGATAGGAAGCAAAAGCACCAGGGAAAAAAGAAGAGCATTTTAATACCAAGGAAAGTTGTTCTAGCATGAAAAAGATGAAATTGCTATAGGACTGCTTACCTATGTAGAAAAACAAGTTTTAGGCAGGATAGGTCCTATATCCATACTATATAGAGGGTAAGATTTGTAAACACATCTGTCATTGCACTGGAGACACCAGCATAACGTTGAGAATGCCAGCATGCCTTTACCATGGATAATTAGATTGAGATGACTTTGAAGTTCCAAACAGTGTTTGAGGGCATTCTCAGAAGAAAGGTATGTGTGTATAAAGGTAAGCAAAAAGAACAAACTCCCTTCAACCCCAAGACTCCTGTGTGATTACTAAAAAATACAGTACCACTCAGACATGCAATAGGAACAGCTTCCACAGGAAAAAAAGAAACTGATCAGAGTTAAATGACCAGATATTAGCTACAGGTTCACTCTCACTGTCTTTCTGCTGTACCTTCTGCAACTGGACTTGTCTATCTCGCATTGGCCTTTTTAGCCATCAGCGTGCTTGTAGCAAGTGTGAGTAGAGCTTTGTTCATGAAGCCTAGCCATGATGATGAAGTATAGGCTAATATTTTGTTGTGGGGTTTTTTCTTTTGCTTTTTTTTAAAATTTATTATTAAGAGCAGCTAGCAGACATCCAACTCAACAGAAACTAATACTTTGGTCAATATTGTAAGCAAGAAATTAAGCTGATGCTTATTTGAGAGCTGTCGATCCAGCGCTGTAAGAATGAACAACATATATAAGACAAAAGAGCATCCAGAAGGCAGTATATATCAATGCTAGTTTGACTTTGGAAATTGCTATCAGATTGCAGCACCAAAAATATTGTCACAGTTAGGAAACATAAGGTTAGCAGTCACTTGGCAGAAGGTTTGTAGACACTAATCTGTTCATACCAAACAGTCTACAAGGAAATGTGCAGTGCTATATAACCTCCAGCCCAAGGCAGCCTGGGAAATAATTTTTTTTTAATCTGTAAAAAAGCAAATTTATCTCCTTTCTCTCAGTAAGAGTATGCAAGTGAAGACAAGGAAAATGTGGAGTTACTCTTTCCACAGCCTCAGATTTGCCTTTTCCAGGCTGTACAGCACAGCATGTATTGAAAGCCTGGCAAGAGAGTCTCATGCTCTGAACTTTTATAACTAAAAAAAAAAAAATATTAAAAAAATTAAAAGAAAATCCAACCATCAGACAAAGGCTTACGACATCCCAGGGTGGCTGCAGTGGCTTACACAAAAAGAAGTTGGACGGTATGCGTGCAGCCTTTCCTCAGGCAATGGACATAACTGGTGTTTACAAAGGGGAAAAAGAGGAGCCCCCCATCCTGCACCAGGAATTTTTAAAAAGTAATTGACAAGGTCTCTAAACACTTCAGGTCTCAACAGGATTGGCAGACTCCTATCAAGCTACATAAAAGCTCCACAGATCTGAATTATTAAATAAGTCTTTAAAAAGCCAAGTCTGAAAAGACCTCCTTGAGATGCTTATACCACTTTCATTTGTGTTGATTACCAAAAATATTAAAGGAAAAACTTGGTAGGTTGGAAGTAAAGAAAGATAAAAAGTAAACAGCATAAAAACTAGACCCCTTGAGTATCTAAATATTGCAGGACTTTCAGAAAACTCTTGTTTTAGCACAAACACAAAGGCAGCAAAACTCTGCTGCATCACAAGGAAGGCTTCAATTTTTTGCTGCTACTATGAGAACAAGTAACACTGTAATTGTTGTGGGTATAACTGATGTGGTTATCTCTTAAAAAAAAAAATGATGACTAACTAGCATTAGATAGATACCTGTTTTCTTTTGTTTGTAGTGAACACAGACTAATGCAGCTCAAGTTCACTCAGTTTTGTAATTAAATTTTAAGAGATATAAAATATTTATTACAGAATATTGAATGAAGAAATATTTACTAAAGACTATGAAGTACTTGGATTTTGTAAACAAAGTCCCAGCAGAAATCTCTCAGCAGCTGTAGTGGACAAAATTACTAAATTATATCATGGCAGAAACAATAATTGACATTACTATTTGCAAAGCCCTTTGCAGATCTTGAAAGACCCTCTTCTATGCAGAGAGGGAAAAAAGGAAAAAGCAAAAAAAACAAAGGGAAAGGGAAAGGCAAAAAGGCATCTATATCCACATATATTTGAACACAAGCAGACCTATACATTTATATATAACTTCCTGTTAAACCAAGTTGTCAAATGAAATTTAAGACAGCAGTCACAGGAACTACCTATAATGTCCATTTATTTGTTCATGAAGAATATCTCTGTGCACAAGGTCCTGACCTTGGAAAGGAGTCCCCAGTGATCTAAGTCTTCATTTGCGGAGGAGCATTTTGTGTCAACCATTCATCTCAAAAAAAACCTACTACTAGAAGCAGTAGCCACAGTATGTCTCCTTTATTCACAAGTGTGCAGCATCTGCTCTAGCTCATAAAAGCTCTATTATGGATCACCGTGGATGAGGCTCTTCCCACACTGACATGTTAATGACAGCCTCTGCCTCTCAAATGAACTTCCCTATGGTCTCTACTCAGTCAAAATATTTTACCAACAGCATTTTTCCTGGCAACTCAGACTTCAGCCTGCTTGCACTAGTACATACCTGTGGTTAATTTCACTGCCATGAGTAACTCAGTGGATTTAAACAGAGATACTCAAATGTTCAATTTCAGAAGCATACAGACAACATTTCCGGGATTTGGATCATTGTACTAACATCAATACTTTTTGATTTCTGATTAAAAAAAGAAAATATCTATATACAGATTTGAAAAACTATGAATCAAGTGCAGCTACTCTGAGACCCGTCATGACACAGAACATTAACAGCCTTCTCATTTAAGTACTGTGTAATACTTTCTTATTTTCTTCTTTTATCCAGGTAAAAATAAGGAATATACTACTATACTATATACTACTATAGGAACAATGCTTGCCTTGAAATTCCTCTGAACTTACCTTGAATCTGAAAGACTATAGCAGGAAACTCTTGACAATTTACTTCCTGACAGAATTCCACCACTACCTGTTTCTATCCTAAGCATTCCTCTCCAGCAGTGACAGTTCTACTACATCAGTATGCTGACTACTCTCAATATAAAAGAGAAATGAATGGGGAAAAAAAACCCACAACAATGTAAATACTTTTCAAGATTTTAGAATCCCTAAATGGACCTGGCCTCCATGTCCTGACCATATGTCAAATGGGATGAGAAAATGACTCCTCCAGGAAGTCTGTCAAAACAAGTATAATTTTATCTGGGGGCCCAGGTCTCTTGTTATAGATAACCTCGGAAAAAGGATGCGAAGATCCACCTATCCCATGCTATGATCCTATCAGCTGTGATCTAAAAGCTTGAAGCAACTGCAAAGAGAAGGAAAGGTAAATGAGCTAAGCCCTTGCCCTGCTCCAATTGTTTTTTGCTCAAAACCTGCATTTTTTTACCACTCTGCAGAAAAAAGTAGCAACTGTAAGACAGGAGAGGGGACAAACTATCTGAAGATATTGCCAATGGTATCTAAGTAAGGTTGTTTTAAAACGCAGTGTAAAACTAAAATAAGAGTACTAGATACTTCTCTCCTGATGTGTAAGCAATAAAAGGATGCATTGTATTGTAAATATTATTAACCTTGAACAGTTCCTTCCTTCATAACTGGGAATTTCAAAGATCAGACATACGTTAATGGGAGAAAAAAAGAGAAAGAATTATCACTGCAATATTGTCCTCCTTGAGAGGATTAACTCAGTGTCACGAATAAATTTATTTCTGTAACTAAGTAAGCATCCTCAGTTAACAGGGGAGAGATATAAACTACATTCTTAAAGCTATCAGTTCCAGAAAATTAAATCTATGAACTCTGAAAACTGCTAATAATTTTACATTCTCCAGTACATCAATAGTGGGAGATATTGTGCACAGACTATTATAAGTTTTTATTTCAACCTTGCACGACTTTTTTTTTTCTAGGTACTTACTGATTTGCAAAACCAGTTTTCCAGCAAAAAAATGGCAGTTCAGAAAATGAACATCACTGAACAAGAAAGGAATCTATCTATATTTTCAGAAATTCACATCATTGAACATTTTTGCACATCAATACAAAATCTTTGGGCAAACATGCATATAATTAAAATACAATAAAATATTTTCATGTATATGAGTGCATCCAGTTACACTTCTAGAACTTACTCTAAGCCCTTAAAAAATCTCCATTGCATTAAAAGGTATTTAAAGGCTTTTCCAACTTCTTGCCTACAGACATGCCTGGCTCCAAATGTAAGATGCATTACAGCAGGATAGAGAAAGGGAGGAAAAAAAACAAGTTCATTTCAGAGTGGTACAGAGTGAAATGCTCCTCCACAGGCATGAGGAGACTACAAATGAATACACGGACCAGTAAGCCATTCCCTCTCTCTGAAATAAATGAGACAAGCTACCCTGATAGAAAAGTACAAGTACAATCATAATGAAAATTAAGATCTACTATATTTCAGTGACCATGACCACACAGTATTCTGAAGAATACACATTTGTAAACTGAAGAATATACATTTGCTGGAAAACATCAATTAACAATTTTGACCCAGTAGTCATCACACAATTACACATATAAACATTTAAGCTTTGGGGTGTGCTTTTTTATCTCAATTTACATAAGTGTATACATAAGGTGAGCAGATACTGCACTATTTTCTTCCATGGGCAAGACTGAAAAGGTTTTGAAATCATCACTAGATCTAACACACCCCTTCTGGTATCCAATACATTTCGTAAGGAAATGTCAGATCTCTGCTTTTATACACAGTGTTGCCA
>NW_020956238.1:243837-246293 GCF_003031625.1 Empidonax traillii
CTTTTTTATCTCAATTTACATAAGTGTATACATAAGGTGAGCAGATACTGCACTATTTTCTTCCATGGGCAAGACTGAAAAGGTTTTGAAATCATCACTAGATCTAACACACCCCTTCTGGTATCCAATACATTTCGTAAGGAAATGTCAGATCTCTGCTTTTATACACAGTGTTGCCACAATTCTTTTGGAAGACCAGGTACGTAAGAGAGAGGAACTCACAAAACTTGAAAATTACTATTAATTTCTTTTGTAAATGATAAAAACAGGCAACAGAATGGAGAACAAAAGGGAGATCAGAACAGATGAAGGACAACAGAACTCATAATAACATAAGAAAACAAAATTAAGAGAAAATATTTTTTCTTCAGCGGTATTGCAAAGAATAAGTACAAGTAGTCAGTAATGTGCAAGAACAAAGGACTTTCCCAATCTCTCCCATCCCCACTATGGAAATGCTACTTCATCTCCAAACTTTGCAGTGTAAAATATGTATAAAAAATATATAATATAAAAAAAAGTATAAAAAAATATGGTAAAAATTAATCTTTACCTCTATAATTCCACCATGCATCATGATAAGTGTAAACTGTTGCTTCAAATATGGAAACCTAAGTGTTTACAGATATAGTAATAACTATTAAAAACTCCACAGATCATGTGTCTGTTCTGGATGTCTATTCTGTTAAGGATGGCAAAGAAACCTTCTCATACATAGCTGGATGCCCCACTACAAGCAGGAAGAGAAATCTCATCCTTAATTTTAGCACCAAGGGCCCAGCTTTCAAAAGCCTGCTAATTTCTAGTTTCTGCCAGTAGATGTGTGACCTTGTCAGCAAGCTCTGCTGAAGTCCATTCTCCTTTGGATACTGTGCTAAGCAGCCAGAAACTTCAGAAAGCCCTGCTGAAAGGGGTCCTTCTGCGCTGGAGTGAAATTACTGCCTTTTTAGCTCTCAGAAAACAGACTAAGACGGAGGTTTGGAGTCCTACAGAAACTTCATGCTGAATTTTTTTTAATTTTTAATTTATTTAAAAACAACTGGGGAGAGGGGAAGGAGACATATTCAGCTGCCCTCAGCATTCCAGCAATAACAAGTGTGATGAATGGTGATGGTTCAGTGCCAACACAGCTACTGTGACTTGATAGCACAAGCTGTGCACTGCACCATGAACCGCTAACAAGGAGTTTACAACTTTCCTCAAATGAATTGTGGAAAGAAGGTGGTGGACTTACTCAAGTCCAGCAAAATGATAAGAACTTTGGTTTTCTTCCTCTTCTGTGTTTACACGAATTTTGTCTAGCTATCTACACTGTTGCGGCTCCAGCTGTGTTTGAACAGCCACAAGGGAAAGTAAAAACAATTCTGTGCTTAAAAGTCTTCTCTCACTCAAGAAAACTCCTAAAACTTCATTCCAGGTCTTCAAGAATTGCAAAAATCTGCAAAAATCAGAATAGGAGACATTCTACAATAAAAAATTTGAAATCAAATACGTTGCATTAATTTTTCAGATAGTTTCAGATACAATGTCTCTTCACCTGGGTTTTAGGCAATTCTTTCTCATTTGTCTTTATGTAAATGATTAATATTATTTAAATTATTAATATTTAGATTATTTTGTAGAAATGTGCTCTTTATGTAAGTTATTAATATTTAGAGTTAGAAAGGATAATATCTACACATAATTAAGAGAGAATTTAAGGAATACTTGTTGTGAGTTTGGTGGTGCCTTCCTAATTGCAAAATATCTTGAGCGGAGTTTTTGAGATTTACTAAATTACATTTTCTACTCTAAAACACTCAAATATGTATTTAAAGCTTCATAATTTCTATTTTTTTCCAACCACCAATAGAAATTATTGTAATTATCCAATTTTAAAATTAATTTTTAAGGCTAAGTGGATTTTAATATGTTAGATGGATAAAATTATTTTGTTTGCATTCTCAAATTAATGTAAAACCAGTCATCAACATGCAGATATCTTTTTTTAGTCTAATCAGAAATGTGCTCAAGACATTTTTGCTCTTGCAGTGTAGACTTTAATTTTTGCTAATTATTTCATACTGAAAATTTTACTATGATTTGCCAAGAATCATTCACGCTAAAGGGCAATATTCAAAGATTATGTTCAAAGATACTCACTCAAAGTAAATTGCATCCTGTACTATAATACTTATTATTACTTTAACACTTTGTTATTCAAATCACAGAATTAGGAATTATCTGTTTGCTTTAGATGTTCACCAGCTGATATATAGCTAATCAAGTCACATAACCATTACTGTATTTAAAAATTAATAGACTTGCTTAATATATTAATATGTAGGATATACATAATATATATGTAAATAATATATTTAATTTAATAATTAATTCAATTGATAACAATAGAAAAATTGTTCTACTTGTATGAATTTTATTATTTCAGTACAACCCTTATTATCTATACAGAAGTG
>NW_020956238.1:246643-270126 GCF_003031625.1 Empidonax traillii
ATTACTGTATTTAAAAATTAATAGACTTGCTTAATATATTAATATGTAGGATATACATAATATATATGTAAATAATATATTTAATTTAATAATTAATTCAATTGATAACAATAGAAAAATTGTTCTACTTGTATGAATTTTATTATTTCAGTACAACCCTTATTATCTATACAGAAGTGCATGTGTAGGTAGACATAATCTACCTCTACAAAAGCAAGCAAAACCATTACAGTCAGAATACAGTATTCATAATAAGTCTTATTAAAAAAAAATATTCCGAACTCAAGCTGTAAAATTTGATTAAGTGTTACATTACTAATACTACCACTGACTACCAATGAGGACATTCTAAGAAGAAACAATTTTCTGCATTACGATGAAAAATACTGACACAATTCAAGCAGCAATGTCAGTGGATGCTTCTGCTCTCCAGTTTTCATCATTAGGTGCTACTTCTAAAGACATATATACTAGGAACTGATATAGGAACTATATCAGTTATAACAGATAGAACTAGAATAACACACTGATAAAATACAAAGACATATTTCATAGTGTCCTCTTGGAATAAGGCTACTTGAAAAGTTCTCAAGGGAAATAAATTGCCTAATGTTTGTTACATTGCAACATTTCATCACCCACTTCTCCTTTTTCTTACTAGTAAGTATTCATAAAAATCCAACAAATCATAGCTACTCATTACATAATAATTTTGTGTTTCAACAAAAGCTAGGTTAAAAAAAGACTAAATTTAAGTTTGCTTTTCCAAATTGATCCCTATTGACATTTTATTTTCTACCCAATCTCTAACCAATTAAGAATAAGGCCTAGATCTACAAAGGGACTTTGGCACCAAAACACTAAATGTTGAAGAAACTTGACCAGATAGTGAATTGGATTGTCTTGTGTTAGACACTCACACTCACTATAACACAGGACAAGTGTCATCAGCTGACTGAGCATTGTCTATGGAAAAGATTAGAAGAAGGACTAGTTTTTAAACGTGGCTTTTACCAAAGTGAAAAGTACTTCATATCCTTGTAATGACACATTACAATCTGTTGAGGACTCACAGGTACAAAGTTTCTCCTGAAAATAAACTGTTAAAAAGCCTTTAATTTGGAAAACAAACTAACAAGTGTTATTAGCGAGGCAGCTATAAGGGTCGTGGCACCATGGCAATGACAGTAGCTGTAGGAATTCAAAAGGAAAAGAAGTTTCAGATTAAAAAGACAAAATACAAATTGCATACCGAAAGAGGATTTCATCATGCAAGCCACAGGACTTGTAGCAGGTAGAGAATAACAGTCCTCAAGGTAAGAGTTTCAATGTCACACACAATTTTTTTGGTCAGTACAATCAGTGTCAGCAGTATTTAACCATCTGTCCTGTTTAAAAGGCTCTGGTAGTCCTTGGCAGCTGATGGTAGATGGAATATGAAAGCAACAAGATCTCTAGGTCTGCATGAGATATATATAAAACAGGATATGGACAAAGGTGTTTAAAACTTGAGAATGTACTTAAATTCAAATGGCAATCCTATGGATGGCTCCTACGGCTCTGAAACTCTTCCAGTCATAGTTGCAGCACTTGGCTCTAATTCACCAGGTTGTCTAAGAAAGAGGATTGGATTTCATAGTGTGAGGCAAGGGGAGGAATGCACTGCTGCTATGTCCCTCTGTGTGTGAAGCTGGCATATGTTGCTGCAACTTTGCTGAAGTTCTAATGAGAGCATAAGGGTGATTCATTCTCTAAGAATTATATTCTTTGTAAAATGACTGGAACAACAGGACACCAATTCACTGCTGATAATCTTGCTGCTTGAAGATGCTGGGGTTAAGGATTTAAAAAAAAAAAAAAAAATATTTAAAATATACCGTGACTGGGACCACTGGAAGAGAACAATACAGTTCTCTGTACTTAAACTACCTCATGGCTTGCAGAACCAGTGGCTTTTAAAGACTGTTTGTTAATGACAGTTTGCAGCACTGTGGTAAACCAAGGCCTGTAATTTTCAGATTTTATTTTTAGAAATAGTCATTGGAGCACTGTGGCATTGATGACTATGAAAAAAAAAGAAATAAAAGAAAGGGGGGAGGAAAGAGCCCATGCAAAATTAAAAGCCTTTCAAGTTTCCTGAAAAAAGTGTTTCAGAACAACAGGTTCCCCTGTTTCTTAGGGGAAGGACAGAAGCCTAAATTCAAGGGCATAGCATATGCAAAGCACATTCAGTGTGAAAAGCCTGACATTGTATCACATTCATAAAAAGCTGCCGCTAGCAAAATAGATAGCCAAATTGAAAGACACATCCCATTTCTATAAAAAACCAGGGAAGGAAAACATCACAAAAACTGATGTCAAGATGAAAAGCAGGCTTTTTTCCAGCCGTCTTTACTCAGCACTGTAGTCAGAACCATACCACAAAACAAGACAGTCCAGTCAACATTAACTCTGAGTGGGGTTATTAAAGGCAGAAGATACTCCTTCATGGCTTAATTTGATTATAATTCCTGGCAACTAGAAGGCCTTTACACATTTTTGGAATACAGATGCCTTTTCAACAGTTTCTCCTCTTTGTCAAAATGCTCAAGTAGTCATTTTTGAATTGGTTTCTTTCCAGAGTTGACAAGTCCTGTCACAGTTGTTTTTGTCAAGAGGCTCTGAAACCCCACTGGGTAGTCGTAGTTTTGATTTTTGAACCAGATGTATTTTTGTTCACTGTTTCACCTCAAATTGTCAATTGTAAAATTATACGCTGTCTTAAAAATTATCCTGACATTAGCAAATGCTCCCTCCCTTGGTGCCTGTTGAAAGCCATGCTGTTTGTTAATGTGACAGTGCAACTTCACCCCTTTTTTTTGCTTTTTACCATTTCCTCAGTACATTAGTGTCTTCCTTGCAAATTTGCAGACATAAACTGTACCAAACAACCTCCAGAAAATAATAAATAACCATACAAAAAGTCACAAAAAGTAAACCCAACATTCTGCTTTCAAATAGCACAAGGCAAATCCAAAGTGTCAGGTCAAAATTTACTGGGATTTTGGACCTTAACACTCGTCTACCAGACCAACCTGCTGGACTGCCTATTTTCAGCGAAAAGAATGGAAAAATTCAGTTTACTTCCTCACACTTCTTGGCTGTAAGTTGCTCATTCTTCTCCAGTCCTGTCAGTGGCTTTATGTGACATGAACTATGGGTTTCTGTGCAGTTCATAGCTTGGCAACAGCATCACTTCTGAAAGAGCAAAGAGGAGCAGCAATAGAAGATCTTATGAGTGCCCAGAGACTTCAGGGGACTGTGGATCGGATAATAACCAGCAGCCAAAGAATCAGAAAATGTTGGCAGTTTTATTCTCTTTAAATTACCACCTGCTTCTAAAAAACAATTTCAAAAGATCTAGCACAGCAGACCTCATTATGACTCTCATGGCTGGCTACAGTAAAAAATAAAAATGAAAAGCTCTTTCAAGATGGGATCTTTTTACTTCTCACCACAACTGCTGTGACAACACCTGCCTTTTATGCAGTGTTTGTAAAGCCAGTGACTTAACTGTCATGAAATACTTTCCATTTCTGTGGTTAGGAACATTGAGCATCCCTGACTTTTCCTCAGTGATGCAAAGGTTTGCAATGAAAGCAGTTCTGCAATCTCTCTTCCTGGGGGTAAAATCCTGCCAAGTTCTGCCCATACCTCTCAAATGTCTTCTGGCTTTGTGCAGCAAGGTAGCACTTAATTGAGAAAAACAAGAAAGCAAAACACACTTTGAAATATTGTGTTGCACAGTGTGGGGTGCGATTTGTCCTACTTGTACATGCATCCTTTTCCTGATTTCTAAGTAACTTGTGCATGAGTATAAACATAATGAGTATTTAGTATTTTATTCTGTTGTCCTAAAAGTTGGTTTTTTTTCCTGTAACTCTTTTAAAATAAACTGTACTTAGGACAATTTTAAAATTCCTTCTTTACAAATAACAAAAATAATAATAATTAATAATAATTAATAATAATAATAGCTCTAAACCTATAATGAGCTCTGTGCAGAGCCTTCTCCTAGGAGTCTGCACTGCTGTGGAGACCAAAGCATAGAGACAACCAAGCTCTTGGATGCTAGATGGATTATAGATCAGTACATAGAGTTCACAGTAGAATTTGCACCAGTTTTATTTGCCATGAGCCTTGCTCATGGCGCATCTTCCCTGTTTTACATTGTTTCACTCTGCTTGGTCTACATTGTGTTGCATCACTCAAAAATAATTGAATGCTTTATTTGGGAACTAAAATATTTTTCAATGTGTGTAAAGATTCACAAATAAATTTTCCAAGGCTGTGCTTTCACTTTAGAAGCAAAACAGCAAAAACCATTGTACTTTTTTTCCCTGAGCTATTATAGTTTCCTTCCTTTCCTTCCTGCATCTCTGATCTATTTATAAAGGCCTTTATGTGCAAATGGTATTCATCATTCATTAATTTTTTATTCCACTACAGTAGTTTTGAAGGATAACCCATTAAATTTGTTTCTCTGTAGTATATTCCAGACGTGGTAGAAACTGTTTTTAGAATAATGGGTTTCCATGATTTTGCAGGCTGTCTTTCTCAGTTTTACCTGCCCCTACACACACCTCCCTTTACAATTCATGTAACGAGGTTATAAATACAGAAAAAAATGTAAAAAGAAAATCACAGACTGAATTTCCACTAACTGCAAAATGATAATGTAATGGTTTATCAATATTTAAATAAATGTGAATTCTACCATGATTTAGGCACATACTAATTTCCATTAATTTGGGGGGTGTTTTACTGTTATAAGTATCTACAGCGCAAACCTAACTCAGATGATAAAGAAGCTACGCAGTGCTTCTGATCAAATAGTACATCTAAACTGAACATGTATAGTTCAAGAGAGCAGAACAACTCTTAAGCATGCATGCATAAGTAACGTTGCTGTAACTGTCTCTACATCAGATAACAATACCTTCTTCCACAGTACTTCTCTTATTTCAGGTGCAATAGACCATTGAGCTGGGGAATAACAGGACAAAAATTAGTGTATCAACAGGGAGGTGCTTCTACCTTCCCAATTGACCCTAAGCTTTTACAAAGTAACATAGATGGGCAGCACTTCCTACCTTCTTCATCTGGCCAGGAGATCACCTTACTGACACGTGAACCATTCTCAGTTATTGATGTCTTTATCATCTTAACACCGACCAACACTAAGCCCCCATATTCTCTGAAATCTACAGCTGGTGCAGAACACGGCACTGCACTTCTCTAGTACCTCTGTCTATGGCAAGTACACCAGCTCCCTACATTCTCCTCGAAAGGAATTAGAGTGAAGAGCTTGGTGGCCTGGCCATACCTAGAATTGCTAGAGTTATATTTGTTGGATGTATCTTTACCAAATAACTTACTGTACTTTGAAAAGACAGACCCCTACTCTCTTGCTACGCCATATCTTCACATCAGGCTGAAATGTCACAAAGCAGCAGCACTCATTGTCACACAGAAAAGAATCATTAAGTAAGCCTAGTCCCCTCTGAAATAGGACAGTCTAGATGATAGTCTGAGGATAAAAAAGAGAGGGGAGAGTGGAGAAATCTGTTCTTCTTTCTATTTCTTCCTGCTGGAGGGAAGGAGCCAGATAGGCAGCCCAACCCCAGGAAGATGCATAGCAAGGAGAAGCACAAAATTAGTGCAGTAGATACTGAAACGGCCACAGGACCTATGAAGGTTGGTATTATTTATAGTGTGGGACTATTTTACAAGCATTATCATTGCTGTTCAGAGTACTATGGGACAGTTCATTAAGAATCTCTTGTGTGTCAGAAAGGATGTAAAAACAAGAGCTCTTTAGGTGGTAAAACCACCCAGCAGGATCTTGTGCTTCCTTTGACAACATATCAAGAGGGGGAGAGAGAAGACCAACAGCTCTTTCAATAACTGGACACTTCTTTTATTCCATATAATGGAAATAGAGGAGACCACTATTTTGCCAAGAATCTGGTATTCTTGAATTTTCTTTAATCTGGACCCGAATGTACCATGAGAGTGAAAAACAGTATGGCGAGACCAGACCATTCTGGCAGCAAATCAATTGGTTTTGTTTCCCTGTGTTTCTTTCCCATCTTAAAAATGGAAAATTAAGAATTGCTGAGGTAGATTTCTTAGGCACTTCCATAGCTGAGCGGGGTTGGAGTGGGGCAGAAAAATCAGTTCTTCTCTATTCGTTAAGTTCTCTCATTGCTTTGACCACTTCTGCTTTAAAAGGATACCCTATTTCAATGATATATCAAGAAGACCATTAATATGTGTCCAACTTCTTGAAAATCCTATGTACAGATTCCTCATTGATGGGAACACTATACGAATCGATGTTATAATGTATTATTACAAATTTCTAATGTTTCTAATAGATGAAAATTTTCAGACAAAAATAATCTTTAGGCCTTTCCTTTCCAAACATAAGCCAACTAATTTTTGAAGGATAAGTGCAGCTGTTTTCCTTTGGCAATCAATACATTTTACACAGTTTTCTATGTACTATGCTATGCAACAATCTACTGAGAAATAACAGAGAGAGATTCAATGGCAGAGGTTAATAACCCGAGAAAACATCACGTCTAAGGAAGCTTATTTGTGCATGCCACAACAATAACTAAGTAGTCTGAAGGGTGCAAAGATAAAGACTAGGCACTCTGTAAATGTGTTTTTATGTGCAAAGTCTACAACTTTAAAGCTTACCATTTATACAGGCTCAAAAGAATCTTTTGAAAGAAAAAAAAAAAAAAGAGAGCTCTTTGAAGTGCTTTCTAATGCACCTGGCAAATTAGAAGTAAGAAATTAAACAGATTTAGTACTGGTAGGAGGACTAATTAACATAACCAGATAGATGGCAAGCTTCAAATATGACTCTAGTGGTGCACTGATGTTAGCAGCAAGGGATGAAAACATGCACTTAAAAAAATTCGACCATGAATAAGTCTCTGAATTGACAGAAAAGCCAGCGACTACATGACTGAAAGCTTGAGGTCACAAAGTATAATCAGAGCCATATTCAAAAAATCATGCTGACATATGTTAATGTAGTCTTTGAACAGAATTAAAACCAGAATAAATTGCTTCCAGTTGACAAACAAGGTTCAAGTCTAACAGTCAAGGCCCTGCACTTTCTATGGCCTATGCAAAGAGCATTAGAGTCAGTGGAAAAGCTTCTGTTGAGTCTAGGGTAAGTACTTACTGCAGCAAGAGGTGTTCTTGGGGCAGGGGGACTTACTTGGGTTCAGAAATCTCTCTTATTTGTTTGTTTGGGTTTTTTTTCACTAACATAGTAGCAATGAAGGAAATCAGTGTGAACAGCATAAGGAAATGCTTGGAGGAGAGGTTTTGGAGCTTCTTGAATCTTTTCTTACCTCTTCTCAGCTGTTTTTTATTTAAGAGTTATTGAAACCTGGACTATATACACCAAGAAATTTCCAGAAACCGCTGAGACTGAGCATAGGTAATAAAACTCTGAGGATTACACTGTTTTTTAATATCTTGTTGATCGAGGCTCAGTTGAGACTTCTGTGAGAGACTGAGCAACACAATTACTGTGGTTCACCCACCAGCTTCTTCCCTTCCCCTAGGCATAGGTCTTAATCCTTATTCATGTAAACGGAAAATCTCTCCCTACTCCGTTCCTTCCAAACCACCAGCACTGCTGTACAAATTATGGCCTATCATGAAAAGAACCAGAAAACCTCCATTTTGTACCATCTCTTGTATCACTTTTTTAATGGATTTTATGGGGATGTACTTCACTTATTTGAACAACAACCATTGTTTTATTCCTACTAGTCTGCATTAATGCTTGTCTAATGAAGCCTGGGGAAACGAAGATGTTGTTCTGTTTCTGTCCACTTAGCTGCTTTGTTAGAATTTATAATATCTCTTATAGAATTTTACCCTTTAGTTTTCTAGCAGCAATAATTTTCAGTCTCACCAGAATTACACCATATGCTAATCTTGTAAGAAAAGTCCTGCTCTTTGCAGGATACATTATAAACAGTCTTCCTGAGGGCTTTGCCTTTTAATCTCATTACAGTGATTTATTTGTTTTTATCTACTTTCTCTTTGAAAAACAGGTATTTAAATGTGGTGTGTATAAATTCGCTTAGATATTTGTGTACTGAAAATTTTCCAATGGAACACACAAATGTTTCTTTTAAGCATCAAATACTGTTCAAAAATGTAATTTTAGTGTTCAAAAATGTAACTTCAGAAAAAAGCATTGTGTTTACATAAAATTGAATGGAATATTTTGCTGAATATATTTTTAGGACTGTCTTTCCAACATTAAGATTTTTTTTTTCCTCTTTCCCATGCTAACTTTTAGAGTAATCTGGAGTTTAGTTATATTAGTTGTATTTATATAAACTTTATCTGAGTTATCATGCAATGCTGTCTTTTCAGTTTGCTTGGCTGGAGTGTTTACGCTATTATCAGTCATTTCAGGGAATATTACTGTATTTGATACAAATAAGTATTTCTCAGCTAAACATTCAATTCAACTGTCTACCCTGAAGGTAAAGGTTTGTCCTTGATAAAGGTGAGCTTCCTCCAGAGACAGCTGGAGGTCACAGGAAGATCTTTCAAAGGACTAAAGACAATAATAATTTGAGTTTTCAGTATCAAAGAATATTTCTATGACAATGCTTCATATAACAAACTTACAGTAAATATATGCAGGATAAATTTAATAAAATAAACCAAACAAAATATTTCACTGTACACAGTTCTTTCCTTGGGGTACGGGGAAAAGAATAAACATGCGACAGATGTTAGTCATTACTAAAGGCACGGCAATGGAACGGCAAAGGGAACAGTCTGAGAACCTCCAAATGCTGCATCTTCTATATGGTAGGTATGCAGCAGATGCTTTCGCGCCATTTATAGCTCATTTTAAACAAGTTTTATTTCCAAAGGTGTTTTTTTCATGTCAGTCACATCTCTTGTGCTAAGGATGGAAAGCAGAGGAAGTAGGGGACGTAAAGTATTCATTTGAAAACAAAACTATGAGGGTACCTTCTCTAAGAGCTTCCAAAAGCAGTCCCATCTTTACCTCCTCCCACTGAACTTCTCCCACTGTCTTTGTAAATTTTTGTATAAAAAAATGATGATGATGAATAATAAAAATTTTTCTCCCTAGAACTGTCCTACAGAGATTCCAGAGTCTCAGTGAAGACAAAGTGGGAGGGGATGTTGTACTTACTGGTTTAGAGCTGCAGGTTTAGTTGGGAAGTCTCCTATTTTATTTTCCAGAGTTCTCTCACATAGATATCATGCCTGCCTGGAGTCTCATGAAATACATTTTAACAAGGAGAATAAATAATACAAGACTATAAGTACCATCACTGCTGAGATCACAAAGGACTCTTCTAAATGGTTGTTTTGAAAAATCATTCTTCTCCTGGACATACATTAGTTCTCTCTGTTACTTCTTTAAAAGTACCCATAAGAGTAACATTCTTCATGAGTAGGTAAAAACAATCTGCGTTCAAAGCAATGCGTGATCTGAATCTGTAACATCAAAACACTGAAGAGTTATTAAAATTTGTGTTTTAGAAGATGTAGATTGATATTGTTTATTGCATCATTTGGAAAATAGACCACTTTTTAAGTGTTACTGAAAAATACGTTAGAAAAGCATAATCCGGTTTGCTTTCTAAATCAGGAGGCTTTTGTATTACATAACAATTCAGAAGGAGCTTTTATTTACTTATAAATATAAAATGGCTACTCCAAAGATCTTCATACATGGTTTGCAAAACTGTTTTATTTTGGGTATTTACTTGGACTCCTTGATGGGTAAAGACACCCACATAAAATATGATAAAGAAAATCAGCATAATGCATTATGTTGTGCAACTTCAGCTGCTGTAAGTCAGTATGAAGCCTTTCCGCTCCTACAATTGACAGTGGGCTACAGAAGGGTCAATATTTCCAAAATGTTTTTTAACAATAGGAACTATTAGAGCATCCAAACATTGGCTGAGATTTCTGAACATAATCAGTTTCTTTAGAAAGGTCAGTTTTTCTTTGAAAAATTTTAAGAGCAAAATATAAAAAAATTTTCTAGATGGGTAAAACTGACAAATTCTGGATACTGTCCAGATGGTGTGGGGGTTTGGTTTTTTTCTTTAAGTAAATCTATATTTCACTTCATAATTCCAAGAGCTAGGTAATCATTAAATAAATAAATACATAAACTGTTTGGAAACCTTCTGTAAATGTCTTATCTGAAGAGTTCTAGCAAATGTTGTTGGACTGATGAGAGTGAACAGAAAAAAGTATATTAAAAAGGTATCTGGGGATAATAGCTACAAGGGTCAAATACTCCAAACAGTTAGGTTACTTATTTTCTGTAGCTATCTAAATAGGTTTTAAAAAACAATGGGTGCCAATCACAGCTCAGGAACTGGCTGTGCCTCAGTCAGCAGGTCTAACCTTTAAGTGTGATGGAGGCCTGGTTTCCTAGAGATGGTTGAACACCTGCCTGCCTTTAAAAATTGGTGAAGGAATTCCTTATTTTATTTGCTTGCATTTCTTTACCTATTAAGCTGTTTTGATCTCAACCCATGAGTTTTCTCACTTTTACCCTTCTGACTCTCTCCCCCATCCCACTGAGGGGAGTGACTGAGTGGCTGTGTGGGGCTCTGCTGCCAACTGGGATCAAACCAAGACAACCTAACTGCAAGTAATTAAGTTTGAAGGAGTGCTGTCTAAGGATACAGAGAAGAAGTAGAATTACTCCAACACTCTCAATTCATTGAGATATAGGGTTGTCAGATGTGATTTTTCCCTTGATGTGGATATTGAATAGATCTGTGATTAAATTATCTCTCACACTCTATTGTCCATCACCCATGTAAGACATGATTTCCTACCCCACACATTTTCATGCACTCTTTCATGCTTGGCCACAGTGTGAAATCAAGGTCTCACTGGAGATACCTTTCACTGCTATCTACACTGGTGCCAAGAAAGGATGATCCAAGGAGACATAATACTTCAAACAGTTTTCCACCACTGTACAAATCAAAAATTAAAATTCTCACAAACCAGTATTTACAAACTTGATTGCTGCACTCAGCATCAATAATGTATTTTCAGGCAACTAAGTAAGTGGATTCCCTTGCAAAAGTTCTGCTTTCCTGGGAGATCATATCATAGAAAAAACCATTCTATTTGGTTCCTAGTACTTTTCAAAATGGTTCAATAGGCCTTAAACATGATAAGCATAGCCAGTATCCAAACAACTATGATTTTATCAGTGTTGCTGTTCGTTTCTCAGACAAGGCTCCACATCTGAACACTGTTGAAGTCTCTTTTATTATCCTCTTGCTGAGTAAATAATTTCCCAAGAATTCTAGAATTCATTCTTATCTTACAGTGTTTTAAGTTACTCTTGTTTGAGTTCAATTCTTGAAAAAAATGAAATGCTGCCTAAAATAAAACTTCCCCTGAAGTTTTTATTCTTATTTCTTAAAACAATTTTTTCAATTCATATAAAAAATTCATTCAGGTTTGACTAAAAAGGAAAAAAAATTCTTTGAATTCACTTGACTTAGAACAAGAGTAATCATTTCAATTTTTCAAAACAATACTGTACTTAAAGGATACGTTGAAATTTCATCTAAACACAAGAGAACACATTTTTACTGCAGTAGTTGTCAAATATGAGAAGACATTTCCCAAAAAACTTGTGGAGTATCCATCTGTGGACATATTAAAAACCCAACCGGATACAGCCCTTGAAAACCTGTCCTGGTTTATCATGCCCTGTGCAGAGGACTAAGATAACCTTAAGAGGGTCCTTTCACCCTCAGCCATCCCACGATTCTGTGACTGCTTGTGAAATAGAAACATCAAGGCTTTTCATCCATCAGGGCAGTATATAAAAACATTAGAATGTTTGTCTCAAAACACAAACAAAACAAGCATTTATATATATAAACCCCCAAACACTACTATTACACTAACAACAAATAAGTTGCTAGCTTTGAAACATCTTCTGTTTTCATTTGTTATCACTGGAGCAACTGTATGTTGGAATGCTTACTATCATACACAGATCTTCCTATTCTCTACACGAGATCACATTTCTGTCTGTGCAGAAGGCTCTTACAAGAAACTGGTCAAAAAGAAATTTGCAGTCCCTTTCTTTTTCAAACTCAGTACATAAAGAAGCTATAACTTTTTCACAATTGTGTAGAGGGTGTTCTTGTTATCATCATTCCCCACTGATGTTGAGATCTCATAATCTGAGGAACAGAAATCTAAATTCCCACTCTTTTGTTAAAACTAAATCTGTAAACTTAAGTGTTTACATTCCATTTTTCTTCAACAGACATTAGGCAACCTTTCAATTATCCAACTTGTAACTTGAAAATTATTATAAGTTAAATGAGCGGTTATCTACGTGACACTGCAGTATGAGACTTTTTCCACAAAAAAACCTCACATAACTTTAAGTGCAAGGATATTGCTTCTTTCAGAAAGCGGAGTTTCTGACTTGGCTTTCCATTCCCCAACACAGATACACCTGCATGCAGAACCTTATCTTCCCTTAGCTTTGCCCTGTCTCTCCACAAACTGCTTCTAAGGTCTCCTTCCTCATACAGAAGTTTGTACAGCACAGATTACATGCATATTAGCTTTAGCTAAACTTTTATTTACCATGCCAAATATTTCTGCCTGGACAATACGGGCAGTAAAAAATTGGAACAGGTTGCCCAGAGAGGTGGTAGATGCCCCATCCCTAGAAACATTGCCCAGTAGACAAGGTGGTGTTAGGTCAAAGGTTGGGCTCAGCAATAGAGGTCTTTTCCAATCTAGTTGATTCTGTTATTCAAGGTCAGGTTGGGCAAGGATCTGAGCAACCTGGTGTAGTTGATGTCCCTGCTCATTGAAGGGGGGTGAACTAGATGACCTTTAAAGGTCCATTCCACCCAAACTATTCTATAATACTATGACCTTACTAAGAACCATTCTACATTTCCCATTTATCTCTAGCAACTAGATTTTGAGCTGTAGTACAGTTGTAGTGCACCTTTCATCCAAAGCTGCATTTTACTAAAGAAAGAAGCAATTTCTGAGTAATAAGTAAATTAGACTATAGATCACTTTGGGATTCTTCTGGATGACAGATGTTATATAAAGAGAAATCATTCTCACCAAATCATTAGTGACAAAGCCATTATAAGCTGATGGCAGGCTGGAAGTCAAAGTGAAATGAATTGCCATTCACTTCAGTAATGCCTTTAATTCGTCATAGCCTAAACTAAAGAGCCTGTTCTGCTACGTTATATGAAAAAGGTCGCATTAGCCATAACTGTGACTTGGTACCTCCTCTTGACTCAGGGCAGGCATGCAGACCCCTTCAAAACAGCACTGGTCAAAGGGCATCACTTCAAGTATGTAGAGACCTTCCCAAGCAGGGAGGTCCTCCACAGGGGCAGAGCTTTCCAGTACTGGGAAAGTACCTTGAGCCACCTCAGACACACCCTCCCCAGGCCTTCTGCCCAGTATTTTATCTGTAAAAATAGTTTAAAACCCTAGCAAACCAAATGCACAGTCTCTGTTAAACTCATGTATAACATCACAAGTTTTTTTCTTGACGTATTTTTTAAGACTGAAGCTCATTCCCAGAGTTTCTGGTGATTTTCATTAGCCTGCTTAAAGATTTTCTTTACATGGGTTAAAAGTCATCTTCATCCATAACAGGGAACTCAGCTCACATGTGTGCACTCACATATGCACATGTGCATTTTTTGGGGGCGGTGGTAAGCATATCTACCTGATTACAAAAACAGTACTGCAGTAATTATTCCCTAAAAAGTAATCAATTTATTCTATTTATGTCTTCTAGCAGTATTTAGAGATCCAAGCTCAGTTTTCTTATCCCCATATTATCGTACATTCCAGACCCTTCCCCAGTTCATCTGTTTGAAGCACCAAAAAAAAAAAAAAATCAGAAAAGAAAGGGAACATTAAAAATAAAGAATAGAAAATGTTTAGAAATAAGGATAGGACAGAAAGGCAGAAAGGGCAGAAATATCATGTAGAAAGAGAAAAACATCTGTCTGAATATCTGCACTAAATACTCTACACCAAAGTTGGGAAGGAACTGCAAATATAGTTTGAATTCACCACCTAAGTTTTCCTGAAGTAAAAAGCATTTGACCAAAAACAATCTTTGGAATATGCATTTCTCAGACTAAGAAAATCCTCTCTAATTTCAGCTGGCATGCTTTCCATGTCATAGATGTATTTATGGCAGTCTATTATATCCAAACAGGCTGTTTGAACTTCGCTCCGTTACAATCTATGACATATTCAATTTTCTGCCTTTGCAGCTTTCCACATCAATGGATTTCATATTGTCTACAAGAGGATGAGGCATTTTTCTACTGTTTGCTGTAGAAGATACAGACAAAAACATGTCCTCTCTTCAAACTAATTTTCAAATGCTTCTCTCACAATGCCTACTATTTCCATGACTTTTGTTTGCACTACCAGCCTCCCATAACAATTGAATAATCTCTCCTAGGTTTAATGGACTACATTACAGTAAAATCACTGTTCAGAGACCATAAGAGTCTTTATCTATGTGTACAAGTTTCAAGGGTAAAAAAGTATCCAAAACCAGTTTGTTTTTACCTCAGATAGAATGACTAATTACTCCACTACGCATGCCATTTTCAGCTGTTTCCAAAACTGAAATCTGCACAAGAAATATGTAATTAGGCAAGGAAATCAGAGGGCATTTTGGAACGTGTGGCACTGCTTGTAATAACAGAATCCTCTCCTCTCATTTTCATGACTCTGTGCCTGGCAAAAGATCCAGTGGTGCCATTTAATTGAGCATAGCTGCAGTGCTGCAGTTCACAGAAATAAGGTGATAAAATACCTAATACGTGTTCAACACAAGAAATACCAAGAATTTTCATACATCCATCCTTGAAGGCAACTTTTTATATTAATATTTCAACGATTTGATCAATTTTGGTAACTCCAGAGACTTTATAATGAAAAGATCAATTAATATAAGGTATTTTGAAAATATTCATGATAACTTGTGAATGAAGTACAGCCATATTGGTATCAAAAGGAAGAGTTGCAGTCCAGATTTCAGCTTGGCCTTCAAAAGCTACGAGTATGATATTATGGAATATCTTCGAGTATAAACTGCATTTTGGAAACTGCACAAAGGTACAAAAAAGGCTTTTTGGAAATATTTAAGATTCTTTATTACTATCTATAGAAAAATGTGTTACTTTTTCTTATAAAATTTCTCAATCCATGGTACCAGGCATTACGTAAGTCTTCCATGGTTAGACTTCTTTGTCACTGCACTTCAATTCTTCTTCTGTTCTCAAAGCTAGCAGACTTTCAGCAAGCACAAACGTACTAGCAGAATATAGACCTAGATTACTACAGAGTACCAGAAATTTAGAAGTAGAAGGTTTAGTCATTACATTCTTAATTTCCCATTCTCTCTCAATGTTAAGAACCTTCTATAAGCCTTGATTGAACTTTTAACAGTGAGACCTGTAGGTAAGGCTTAGCCGTAAAGGCCTTGACATTATCAATTCTCCGTCAAAGAGAATTCTCCCTTAAAACTAGAGTGGTCTATAGAGGACCCAACGAAGAAATAGCAAGATAAAAACAACAAAGTGGAAACCAATTTAACTCTTTTTCCTTGTAGAGTTCATACTTCAAGCTCTTTCTATTCACATCCCTTCCTGTTTCTAAAGCACTGGATAGCCAAGAAACAACTTTATAAACTCCGTGTTGACAGTAGAGGTGCAGAGAGAAGCAGTTGGTAAGTGTTTCACTAAAAACTAAAGACAGTTTGGCTGTCTTACAGGCTCTTTGCTTCACTTACTCATATCAGCATCTCCACTGCTGCCAACAGAAAATCAGATACAAATACAGAGCAGAAATACTACCATGTCACATTCCATGTTAATATTTGATTATCACAGATTTCTGCATTTAGTGAACACCTCCTTAAACTGAGTCCAGAATGCTTTCACCAGAGTGTTTTCAGAGGGTTTTCTCATTCTGGGTTCTTCTGATCAGCTTTACCTAGGAATGGAAAATTCTGCTCTGGAGCAGCAGAAAAGCTTAAGAAAAGACAAACCCTTTCTTGTTTCCTTCTGTTTCTATTTCTATGTCAATCCAGAGCAAAACTCACTCCAGCCTGAAACTCTGGAACAGGAGGAGCAGGAACTTAATACTGATCAGACTCTGTCACTGATCAGGAGAACATACTACACCAGTAGTGAAATTCAGCAAGGACAAATGCCAAGACCTGCACCTGGTAAGGAAGCCTGGCAATGATGTGGGCTGAAGTCTGCCTGACTGAAAAGCAAATCCTCAGTCACAGAAAGGACTTGGATGTCTCGGTAGACAGCAAGCTGAACATGAGTCAACAGTGGCCCTTCCCTGGCAGAAAGGGTCAACAACATCCTGGGCTGCACTAACAGAAGCCCAGCCAATAAACTAAGAAAAGTAATTGTCTTCCTTCCTTTGGCATTTGTTAGGTTGCACCTAGAATACAATGTTCCGTTTTGGGTCTTCACATATAAGAAAGACCAGGATCTATTTAAGCAAGTTATTAAACCACCAACAGTGGGCAACCAAGACTGTCAGGAAACACTTGCCCTCTGAGGAGAGGCTGAGAGAAAAGGGCTTGTTCAGCCTGGAGAAGAGGGAGCTTCAGAGTGATCTAGCAGGAACCAAGCAGGTTCTATCAGTAACTTAACAGGAAGAGAAAGCCAGGCGCTTTTTTTCGGTTTTTGTCCCTGCTATACAAAAAATATGTGGATAGACTGGACAAGGTCCAGAGGAGGGCCACGAAGATAATCAAGGGGCTGGGAGGCTTGCCATGTGAGGAAAGGCTGTGAGAACTGGGTTTACTCAGCCTTGAGAAAAGAAGTTTTAAGAAGGCCTTAACATCATGTTCCAGTATTTAAAGGGTGGCTACAAAAAAGATGGAGACCCCTTTTTTGAAAGGAGTCACATGGAAAAAGAAAGGGGTAATGGGTACAAGTTATCCCTAGGGAGATGCCAATTAGACACAAGGGGAAAATTTTTCACAATGAGAAAAATCAGCTATTGGAATAATCTCCCCAGAGAAGTGGTGGATTCCCCAATGTTGGACCCTTTTTAGATTCATCTAGATAGGGTAATAAGCCATTTTGTCTAGACTATACTTTTGCCAAGAAAGGTTGGACTGGATCATCCTTGATATTCCCTTCCAAATTTGTATTTTATGGGTTTTTTAAGCACTGCATAGTTGGAGGATGAGAGACAATAACCATAAGTTGAAATAAGATATATCCAGCTTCCAACTGGATATAAGGAGAAACTTTTTCACAGTGAAGATAGTAAGGTAGCTGAGTAAACTGCCCAGGCAGTTTGTTTCACCTCTATCCTTGGAGATTTTCAAGAACTGAGTGGAAAGCCCTGAGTAAAACCATCTGCTCTGACAGCTGAACCTGCTTCGAGAAAAAAGTTGGACTAGAGACCTTCTGACATAATTTCTAAATTATATGGCTCTACAAAATTCAGCTTTCCAAATGTAATGGTCTGTCACAAGAGTTTTTCAGTTTTCTTATTAGAACTCAGTACTCAGTTACTCAGATATGTTTTTGCCTGCTGTATATCAGTTATTAAAATCCTATCATGTATTTTGGCTGTTTCACAGTATGATTTTAGCACAGAATATTACATAATGTTTCATGCTTAAATATATTAACAAGCATATGCACGGTAATTAGTTATTAAAAGCGTTTGCTGAGGACAAAAATCTGAGTCAAAAAAGCCTTTTTTGAATCCCTACTTTTTTATTTCCCAACCCCCAACCCAAAACACACTATGGAGAAACCACAGCCCAGATACTGGCACAGTATTCTGGAGTCCCTTGAAACTTTTCTTTATGACTTTGAAAGGATACAAAAATTTTCTGAGTTCTTCAAGAAATAAGGAGTTTTCAGTTGATACATGGTATCGACATTTGTGCCACAAACAAGATTATCTCAACTCAGAGGTAAGGTCAGAAAATACTTAAGACAAATGGATTTACATAAGTCCACGGATTCTGATAGGATGCACCCACAGGTGCTGAGGGAGCTGACTCATGCCATTGTGAGACCACTCTCAATAATCTTCGCATAATGGCAACTAGGAAACGTGCCTGGGAACTGGAGGAAAGCAAATGACACTCTATCTTCAAGAAGGGGAAGAGGCAAGAACCAGGGAACAAATTGGTCAGCCTCACCTTGATACTTGGGAATATCATAGAGCAGCTAATTCTGGGAACTATTTCTAGACATATGAAAGACAAGAAGATGACTGGGATTAGTTACTGTGGATTCACACAGGGGAAGTTATGTTTGACCAACTGTAAGATACTGGATTCAAATTCCACTGAATTATATATTGATATGGGTCAGACCCAACTCACTGGGCCTAGGCCTGCAGGTACATGGTAATCCTGCCACAACCTCTTCTCCCTCCAGTATGAGCATACTCAATTTGTGGTCTTCGATATCACCATTTGAATTCTACGTGTTGTCCATCTGTCTCTCAGGAACAAGAGACATTGCCAGAACTACCTGACTGCTAAGTAAAGGTCGTGCAGCTCAGGTGAAATTTACAGCCTGTATTAGAAGAGAGTCCAGAAGCAGTGTCACAGATTTCTAATCAGCACATGTGCTTCCAGTAATGAGCATATTACAAAAATCTACTGCTAGATAAAATCATTCTAAAAATGGATTGCCTAGGATAAAGGTATACATACTCCTACTGAGCTGAGTGAATGCATTTGAAAAGGAAGTGTCATTATTTTACTGTGATACTGTTACTTGTATAAATCATTAGCTTTAAGTTTCAATTCAGTTCATGTTTAAGTACAGGCCTAATTTTAGTTCACTATGGCTGTTCCTCTTGAAGTCACAGATTTACAGGAAATAGCTCTGCAAAGGACTGTGTGTTTCACCATGCCATCTCAAAGAACAAATGCACACTGACACAGATTTGAGTGCCTTTGCCCTGGCCACTGTTCCATATTATTATTCTGAGCTCTCACTTGTGAGGTCTCTGGTGTACACTTGAAAAAAATTGTCCGGGGTAAATAACCCTAGCAAAAACATTCTTAGCAGTCTTAAAAGACATTTAAATGACTGTTTATCAGTAGAATAAAAGTTGGCCCCATACCCCTACAAACTGTAATATTTTTTATCAAAAGCTTGATTTTCTCAACAGTACTGCATCTCTGGGGAGCCAGGCATCATGAAGTGTAATGCCAAGAACATTGCTACTTAGGTTAAATGCTTTAGTTTTTCCTGCATAAACTCCACCTGCAAGATGTTCTACCAGTGTGCATCAGAAAAAAAAAAACAAACAACAAACCAATCCCTGCATCCTAACCCCAAAAAAAACCTCTGCTAGTAACCTCTGCTCGCAGCACTGCTGTAGACCTTGACCTACAGATGAATTTGACAAAAAAATGTTCTCTCTGCTTTGGATCATGCTATTTTTTTGACTGAAAAAGAAAATACACATACTATCAATTAACTGCACATCCTAGTACTAAGTAGTAAAAGAAAGTAAAAGAAGTAAAAAAAGCTACTTTATGAAAGATTACACATGACTATTTCTACTGGGAATGAAACAAAATAGAGTTTTTCAAAGAACATTGGAGTTATATCTGGTATTTTCACAGTAAATTGCATCTAGTAGTGATCCTTGAGGAGTAACTATGAATAACTTATCATCTGTGACAGCAGTGCTGCCTTGGTAAGGAGCTGCCCCTGCAAGGTTGCCTCTGCTTCTCTTGGCACTAGGAGGCAAACTGGTGAATTAATTGGCTAGAAATCCCTATTGGGACCACAAGTGCCAATAAAAGAAACAAATAAAAAAAATTGCATTTAAGCATGGGCTAGGATTAAGGGAGATAAGAAAAAAAATTAATAAATAAAGACAGTGACAAAATGGAAAAATAACACTTATTTGAGAAAGATTAGAGATGTAAAGCTCCCATTAGTAGCCTTCAGGTAGAAAGTACAGGAGAAGCAAATTCTGACTGTACGCTCTTCTCCCTTGCACACAAACAGCTAATGTTCCTATTGGACCCCACAGTGGTTGAAAATAGGCACATCACAATCAGAACTGTAAAATTCTGGGAATGGAGCTCAGAACAGTACTCAGAAGTACAGGCCATGTGCAGATTCTAAGTTTGGTTTTCTAGATTCACTGCACAATGTTTTTTTTCACTTCTTCGTAATTTCAGTATGAAAAACCTCTGCAAAAGCACAACTGTGTGAATGGAAAGAGCTCTTGTTGGGGCAATGACAGACTTACAAACTGAGTTAGGAATTGTCTTCAGCACAACACAAAGTTAGCAGGTTTACTTACGAGTAGCACTCTAATAAGCAGCTGAGTCAAGACATGGTGACTCATTTCTTATCTCTTCTTATGTTATAGGCACTGAGAATATCGTCAAAATTACAATTAACAGGGAAGTTCAAACACTGTTATTCTTCTTCGGTGCCATTATCATATTTATAGCTTTTCCTAAAGCATTAAGATTTTCCATTATGTAAGGGTAGGATGACTCTGCACATGGTGATTTAAAGATAATCACAAGAGTGGTCCTGATCTGATGTCTGCCTATTGCTATCACCTAGATCTTTAAAAAGGGAGACAGCTTCCCACTAGTATTTTCAGAGGCTATGCAGTTCCTAATTGTCAGTGAAACACTGGGAACTGGAAATCTACTGACATTTTCATTTAGTTTGGTTTTTCTTTCTGAAATGATGGACCTCTGAAGTTCGACCCCTTATCACAGTTATTTACTATGAAACAATGTACTTAATATCTGAAACCGTTTGCACTTCCCCACTGATTTACATTCACAATCTGGAAGCACAGTTCATTTTTGAATCCACACGCTTAAATAAAATCTGTTACAACAATTTAGCTTCTAATTTGCAGTAGTTTTCAAATCCTTAAATATGGTAAATCACTCTTCATCTCCCGTCTGACCATTCTGTAACAAAATTTGTCAGTTTTTTACTTACATCATTACTTCCAGCTTATTTGACCAGTTGATTTTAATTGCTTTCCCAGAGAAAGGCATATTTAATCCACTCTGTTGAAACACTCCAACCAAAGCTAAAACCAAAACAGGGCAGTTGAACATTCTATTGAGCCCCAGAATCTGCAGCTGCTTCAGCTGCCATTTCAGTGATGCTGATCTCTGAAGTGTAATTGCTTTATTATGTGGGTATGGACCCAAGTGGCTGCTCCTCTTTTTAACCTATATCTTTGAACAATCACATTTAACCTCTATCAGTAAGCACTGATTATTAGTTGGAAGCAAGGGCGAAGGCAGCACATTATGATGAGAATGGTAATGGTGAGAGCAATTATAATCAGTTGCAGGGAGGGTTTTGAAAGTGTTTTTCATCCTTTGCCTCGGAATGCTACAGCCACACATAGCCATGTCCCATTTCTGATGGGAAAGATGACAGGCTCTTGGATTTTAAGAAAGGAACTTTATATTTCTGATCTAAGTCAGGCTGCTGATAAGTAATACATAAATCATTGTCATAATCGATGTGAAGGGGATTTGTCCAAAAGGTTGGCACTCTTGTGTTACCAAGTAAGCAGATAAGAAGATGACCGCTGTCACAGACAGCTCATGGACTGTCAACAGGCAAGAATGTAACAAGTGTGAACAAAGATCACCAAGAAACAGCAACCTGCTAAAGCCACACTGCATTTTATCATACTCACTGTGGAGGCCTTATTTCATAAATGTAGTGCAAGTTATTCTCCAAGCCACCCTCAGTTTTCCTGCAGATAAAAACCCCTCAGCTATTTACAGATGCTGACCCCATTCACTAAACATGACTGTTTTTACAAATAGCAAGCCTCCTCCAGGCAGAATTCCTGTGTTACTAAAGTGGTACAGGAATAGCCTGCCTTGTCTTCTCTCTGTCACTAAGATGTAGAAAAATCTCCAGCAAAGAATTCTCCCCTTCACTGTAGAACATGGCAACCCCACAGGCAGTTCAAGTGAACCATCTGGAAATGACGGATAAGTGATAAAAAAGAGCAGGCCTGCTTCAGTTCAAGAACCATTTACACTGATAAAATACAGGAATAGGTTTAAAATGACTTTCAGTCTCTCACACCAGTTCTAGTTCATAGCACTCTTAAACGAAAATGCATTCATATAAGCAGTGATGGTCCAAGCCAAATACCATATGTCTGATAAATGAAGGTTCCCCACTGCCCTGACACTTTACAGAGACTTACACTAAGCTGATTTGGGCAGTAACTGCATGAGACTGAATTAGGAGTCTTTGTTGTTGACACAAAATGCTTTTACTGGTATACCATACCTTTTTTTTTTTTTTTCTCCAAAAAATGTCACAGTTTTTCTCTTTGAGAAAGGGAGTCAAAAAAAAAAAAAAAGCAAAGAAGTGTCTGATGGTAGATCATATTGATTGCTGACACTTTCCTGGAAGCATGCCAGATTTTTTGGCAACAGGCACACTACAATAATATGAATAGAAGTTAACCAAACACAGTCTAGGGAATTATGCAAGTGGCTGTTATGCATTTACCCATAGAAAGAACTCTTTCAGACACATCTGTTAGCAACAGTTAATGGGTTGAGTAGGCGTTGAAATCTTTCTGCCCAAACTGTATTCACTTTCCCGCTTAAGTGAAAGTGTTAGCCAAATGAAAATCCTTTCATACTGAAATGTTTTTGCTAAATAGCTTCCTTTCAGTGGGTCTCAAAACAAATACACATTTATTTTTTAAACTCTGTAAAAAAAAATTATATTAAAAAAAAAATCCCGGCTAGATTTAGCATGTTGAAAGAAGAAAAAAATTGTTTCCCTTAGTTTACATTTCCAGCCTTTTAAAAGATTGTACAAATGAGCTTTGCTGCTAAACATCTTCTGTTAACTAGAGGAGACTGGTGAAAATAGAGATAAGGAGATTTTAACTGAGAAGGAAATAGGCTAGTTATTAGGGAACCTCATTCCCTCTTCCTTTAAATACCTATGGTGGTTTTTTTTACTAAGGTGGATTATGATGCATATGAACATGGTAACAAGAAACAGCAATGGAAAACTGCTTCATTATATTTGCCTCTTAGTAGATTATGACCAAAAAAAGAAATCTAAAAGGCTGAATTAGACAAGGTTCCATTCTTGATTCAGAATTATCTAATAGTTTTATTAACCATACAAAAGATAAACACAGACAGGAAAAAATAATAATAATCATGTGGTATCAAGCTGGGAGTAGCTTTAAGCAGCTAAAAGGACAGAATGGGAACTGAGAATGAACTTGAAAATTGGAGAATGTGGTGAAAGAAAACTAAATGATATTTCTTAGAACATATG
>NW_020956238.1:270307-275822 GCF_003031625.1 Empidonax traillii
TAGTAGATTATGACCAAAAAAAGAAATCTAAAAGGCTGAATTAGACAAGGTTCCATTCTTGATTCAGAATTATCTAATAGTTTTATTAACCATACAAAAGATAAACACAGACAGGAAAAAATAATAATAATCATGTGGTATCAAGCTGGGAGTAGCTTTAAGCAGCTAAAAGGACAGAATGGGAACTGAGAATGAACTTGAAAATTGGAGAATGTGGTGAAAGAAAACTAAATGATATTTCTTAGAACATATGTAAATTCCCAGATGTAAGTCACTGTCATTAGCTACACAAACAAGAAGGGTGGCTGAAAAGATCCTTCTCTTCTATGTAACAGTAGTAGGGAAGGTCTCACCTAAAAAATTATTTTGAGATCTACTTTCAAGTACAATACCAAGATAGGCACTGTCAATCAGAAATTTCAAAGGGAACATAAAGACATGGAGTAGGATCACAGAAACTGAAGATCTAAAATTTACTGGGACAGACTGAATGAGTTGTGGAATTAAAGGAGACGTTAATTTGAAGAATAAGAATTCCAATAAAACCCTACAGTCTTCAAACATATAAAAGGTTGGTGCCATTTTAAATGGCCAAGGCAGCAAGGGATAATTGAGTTCCAAAGAGTATGGGGTATGAGGGTAAAGTGGAAAGACACGAGAATCTTCATCTTTCTATGTTTATCAACTGATAAGTATTGATTTGGTGAGCAGGAAGATGCAATAGATCCCTGATTTTCTGCCTTACTGTACTTCTCTAATTTGCTGCTGCATGGGCTAGCACTGAAGCAAAGGTTTACCAGCCTGCTGAGCTTAGGAAACAAGCGTAAGGACAAAGGAAATTTACAGGGAAATGAATGGCTTTCACAAAGAGGCTCTCACCCCACATAACTGCATGCAGTCTTCCTGAATGCAGTTCCACACTCACAACCATTAAATAACATGTCCCAGGTTTTCCTCACTAGCATTCACTACTTAGACTACAAACAAATGAATCGCATTTTCTAAATGCACTTTATTTGTTGAACTAAAAGGCAAGATCTACAATCCAGGTGTTCCTGATGCAAAATTCTCCCACATGGAGGCAACTCTTCCCATCTTTATTTTTCTGAATCTTGCAATTACTTTTGCCACTCATTCTGCAGCTCAAAAACAGATTTTCAAGACAGCAAGTTGAATTCAATTTTTGGACTGGCATCGTAGCTTTGAGTTTCTCAACTCATCCTTGCTATGTTTCCAGGTAGGTAGCCATAATAGCGACTTGCAGTCCTGTGACATGGATGAGGAAGCACTATGAGACTTCAACAACTTCAGCCAACTGGAAAAACAGAGGAAAGTAGCTTGTCCTCAGATGGGGAGGCAGTTTAAAAGACAGCAATACATGAAGCAACCTCATTTCAAAATTACTGATTGTTATCTCCCATTAAATCATAGACTTATCATAGAATCATAGAATGGTTTAGGTTAAAAGGGCACTTTGAAGATCACCTAGTTTCAATCTCCCTACCATGGGCAGCGATACCTTTCACTAGACCAGGTTGCTCAGAGCTCCATCCAAACTGGCCTTCAAAACCTCCAGAGATGAGGCATCCACAGCTTCTCTGAGGAACATGTTCCAGTGCTCACCAGCCTCACAGTAAAAAATTTTTTCCTAATATCTAAACTAAACCTGCTTTCTTTCAATTTTAATCCATTCCCCCTTGTCCTGACACTACATACTCCAGTAAACAGTCTTGCCCCATTTCCTGTAAGTTCCACTCAGGTACTGGAAGGCAGCAATTAGGTCATCCAAAGCCTTCTATTCTTTAGGCTGAACAATCCTAATTCTCTCAGTCTTTGCTTGTACAAGAGGTGCTCTATCCCTCTGATCAGCTTGGTTGCCCTATTCTGGACTTGCTCCAACGAGTTAATGCCTTTCCTGTGCTGGGATTCCAAACCTGGACGCAGTGCTCCGGGTGGGGTCTCACCAGAGCAGAGCAAAGGGTCAGAATCCCCTCCCTTGACCTGCTGGTCCTGCTGCTTTTGATGCAGTCCAGGATACAACTGGCTTTCTGGGTGGCAAGTGCACACTGCTGGGTCATGTCCACCCTCTTATCCACCAGCACCACCAAGCCTTCTCAGCAGGACTGTTCTCAATCTGTTCGTCCTCCAGCCTGTATTGATAGCAGGGGTTGCCCTGACCCAGGTGCAGCACCTTGCACTTGTTCTTGTGAAACGTCATGAGATTTTCATGGTCCGCTTCTCGAGCTTGTCCAACTCCCTCTGCATGTCATCCCATCCTTCAGGTGTGTCAACTGCACCACTCATCTTGGTGTCATCTGCAAATTTGCCCAGGATGCACTTGATGCCTTCATCTATGTCATTGATGAAGATATTAAATAACACTGGTCTTAATATGGACCCTCGAGGGACAGCACCTGTCACTGATGTCCATCAGGACTCTGAGCCATTGACCACTACTGGATGCAACCAGCCAACCAATTCCTAAGACGCCTAACAGTCCACCCATCAAATCCATCACTCTCCAATTTGGAGAGAAGGATGTTGTGGGGAACCATGTCACAGGCTTTACAGAAGTGCAGATAAATTCAGTTTATGTAATGAAATTTTTCATTTCCATCTATACTCAGGTCTGATTTTTCTTGTATGCTAAAGGATTCCATGCATGAAGATTGTATTTAAATAATTTAACCTTCATTACTTATCAAACCATATTCACTATCTCTCTTGATCAAAGTAGCTGCATTGCTCCAATACTGCACACAGAGGCAGAAAGAAGAGATATATCTCATAGTGGTTGTCACTTGCTTTCTGGTTTTACTTTTTACTGTTGTTGTTTTATAGATGATATTCCCAAGTATAGATTTTGAAACCAGTGACTAGGACTATTTAATTTTTAAAAGATTTCATAAAAAGCAGCTGATGTGTTGTTCAGGACTACATTTGTCTACTGCTTTGTTCTTCACATAAAATAATATCCTGCTTTTTTAAATTTTGATGTTACAACAATTTATTAACCTTGGTAGTACAATTAAGGGATGGCATCTTAAAAACTTAAGTAAAATAATGACAGCAACAGTCTCTAAGAACTGAGTGTGAATAGCACCTTTATTTCTAAGTGAAGAAGTGATACAACAAATGTAAAAGTAGAGCATTCAATAAATGATCTGCAATGTAGCAGTCATTTAGATTCAACAGGAATTCAAGATGATTCCACCAGAATCACCAGAATCTAATGCTGACTATTGTTTTTATCCAGACTAATTTACTCCACACTAGCAGAATCTTTATACATCCAACCTCAGCAAGCAGGACTGCTTTAGGATCAATGGAGGCTCTTTCCCGGTCTTGTTCACCTAACACATGATCTCTGTCTTGGATGCTTGGATAAAAAAGTCTAAACTCTTTTTTAGTTCATTCTATATACATTCTTATAAAAGCCTTACCTTCAAATAATTTTTCATTGTTTTGTTAGGAAGATTTCACTCAATAACATATCCTTTATCTGCCCATCAAAGATGTTTTGCACACTCAGGGTTGGAAAAGCCTTCAGACTTTTTTATCCCTCTGCTTTCCTACTCTATTCTAAAAACAAGCAGAAAACTCACAAGATAACTACCATTTGTAAATATTTCATAGATACTTTCGGAGAGGCTTCCAAGAATAGTTACTTCAGATTATATTTTCCTACACCATGGATATCTTCATTGGTTGCAGCGCTGAATGACAAACTACTGTGAAACCAAGCTTAAAGCATTGAATATTAATGCTTGCTCGTGATTTGCATGAAGAACAAACTCATTTTACAAGTAATGTAAACAAACTTTTTAGCAGTGAGATAAGCTAAAAACAGAATAATCTGAGGATCAACTAGAAGCACAATGGCTTCAGGTTACAACTTTTCAGACTTGCCAAACTTTACTCTAAAATCAATTATTCTTCCTGTAATGTCTTTCTAAATTGTAAGGTTTTTTCAGCTAATTTCAGTTGGAGTCAAGTCAGTGTTCAGTAGATAAATGCCATGAAATCCTTATGGGTAGTAGTTTTTATAGATTCATGAACAAACCCAAAAAGGTTGAGGAGACTTGAAGGTCCATTCAAGTTTCAAAGGTGAAGAGACTTGAGAACCACTTGGATGGGCCTTTGAGCAACCCAACCTAATGAAATATGTCCCTACCTGCAGGGAGGAAGCGGCTGAAAATGGAAGCCTCAAGGAGGCTTTGCTGCTAGGGGAAACCCAGTGTGGGAAAAAATTCTTCCCCTGAGTACCTTTATATATATTTCTCTACCTAGCTGTCTGAGAAGTTGACTCCCCTTCTGCAGGAAGCTATCAAGTTCTCACAGATGTGCCTGAGTTTCCTGCTGTGAACAGGGAGACAACAAAGTGCAGGGGAGAATACAGCTTTGAAGTTAGATGCATGTGAAAGGTGTTCCTATAAAAGCACTCTGGGAACAGGCTCTCTACGCTCTTCCCTACCCTCTGTGATTTTGCAGTGTATTTTAGGGGTTTTGGCTTCAGAATCATCATCATCATGGCAAGGCTTTGCGAACAAAGATTTGAGAAGGGCTTTACCCACGCTTGCATGGGCTTCAGAATAAACTTTTAATAAAAAATTCTGAATACTAAGCTAATACCTTAGCTGTGGTTTGGCTGTCTGGGTTTACCTGCGTGCGCATCAATTCTTACACTGCCCATGGCAGGGGGATTGGAACTGGATGATCTTTGAAGGTCCTTGCCAACCCAAACTGTTCTGTACTTCCATGAGAGAAAGAAAACCTTCAGAAAGAAAACAGCATCTTAGCCAAGACAGAAAGTGGTATTCTGTGCTGGAATCAAGCACATGACAAAAGAAAAAAAACATTCAAAGCAAACTTTTCCACAACAACTAAACAGCGTAAAGGGAATTTTTCCAGCATCTACTGTATTCTGATAATAAAACGATAGATATGAACGCACCTGTATGTAGAAGTGACATTTGCAAATGTGAATCAATTTTATTTTCATGGAAGAGCTACAACTTGACTATGTTTTGTGCCTACTATAAATCACCATTACATATCCTGGTAGAAAAATTCAGATACCAGAGTTTTCCCCATATCTTTTCAGTTTGTCAACCTGTCCACATCTCTCCTGCAAAAGCCATCAGACACTGGAAGGGTCTTGTCTCAAACCTTACCCTTAACCTCATCAGTTACTGGACAAAGGATACAGAAAAGAAGTTTCCTGCTTTCTAACAGTACAGAAAACTTAGAATTTTGTTTCCCATTAGTGGGCTCCTGTTTTTAAATTAATACCTGCAATTAAATATTTTAGATTTGACTAAAGGCTTTTTTTTTTGTTTTTATTCAACTGAACTTAAAACTCTAAGGTTCTGTTTTATAAAAGAGATAATAAAATTCTATGATTTATCTGCATCAATCTCTTCACTTCCCCCAATTCAATGGATTTGTAAGCTAAACTTAGTCAATTATTCACATTCCCAAAGGACAAATGCAGCCTAGTTATCAATGTTTCTTA
>NW_020956238.1:281718-293176 GCF_003031625.1 Empidonax traillii
TCTCATAAGGACTAAGCTAATCAGGCACATTCTCCTATTTCTTAAACTTGACCAGTAGGTATCATCATTGTCCTACAAAGTCATGAGTCATGGATTGCTAGAAGCATTTTTTAAGTATGGTATGGGAAAAAAACCCACCAGACTACTCATTACACAGAAAATATTAATAAATATGGGCAAATAGTTGGTTGGATGCTTGGCTGGGAACTGCTCATACTTCTTATTCCTCATTATTTAAACAGAATTAAAAAAAAAAAAGAAAAAGGCACTACTATGAAATTTGTGGTTAAACCAGGAACCTGTTCATCAGATGACTAATACAGAGTGACTAAAAATTTGTAATTGAAGAGTTAGTCTGAAACTGCAGTAACAATTCTATCAAATATAAAAACTGAATTCATTCAGTGAAGGCAAAAATATAGAGAGAGTCTGATGTTTTCCCTTCTTTGAAGTGCTCAAGCAATCTTCGCCAGTGACAATATTTTTATATGACATTCCTATCAGAATTTATTTCCACTAAAAAAAAAAAAAAAAAAAAGCATATCACAAGTGTTTGATAAAATTGTAAATATTTCATGGCAATTGTCTCTAACAACATTGCTTCATGTAGCTGTAGAACACTGGCTGAGATTTTACCCAGTCTCAGACAATTTAAAGTCTGAAATTTATCAGTAAGGGGTGTCCTTCAGGCAACAGCAAGAAGTATAATCCTATGGAAGTTTTACTTGTGTGCATTATTATTCCTTATCCTTTTCCTCTTTTGCCCTTTCAAAGATATTGACTCACTGCTAATATTCCATCAGTAAATTGCTATTAAGCCCAGCAGGGGCTTAACAGAAACAGAAAAGTGAGGGTCTTCAGTCCCTCCAGACTCCAAAGGGCATATGATCAGACTCCCATTCTCATTGTCACATATATGTTGTAGCCCAAATCAAGAACTGTCCTTTCACATTGCATTTGCAATAGTTGAAAGAAAAGGAATGTCATCCTCTAGGAATTAAAAATAAGTATCAGTCCATCCTAATCTAATAAATGGATTTCCAAGAAATGTTATAAGATAAAAAAAAAAAGTAACTGTCTGGGAAAACAATGCTCTGAAAACAGCTCTATTTGTAATACCGCACACATTTCTGTCATACTTTCAGGTTCGAATATACAGAATTTCAGTGCAGTCTTTCTCAGTGTCTTGATTTCAAATCCAAACAAGAAAACAGTTTAAATAGTACATTAATATTTAATTAAAATTTTGTATGCTTGCCTTTTTTTTAATGGAAAGAAACCAGACCTATTTGTCACAGTCTTTTAAAGCATCACTGGTTTTAATCAATGAAGTTTTCAGACATTTTGATGTCACAGGCATAAGTTAGACATTTTAGAGCCAAATTATGGCTATTGGTCATTTCTGCAAGAGAGCACTATACAATAATTTCCAGTACTCAATCCTCAAAATCAAATATGAGTAATTAATCTGCTGGCAGACTACTAGCCTATGGCATAGACTTCCATTTTTATCAGACATCACTTACATGCATTTTCCTCTAAAAGTAACAGGAAAGGAAAAACATCATTAAAGAAAAAAAAAAAGAACATATCTTTCTCCAGCCTTCTCAGGAACTGTATCTCTTGGAACCACTCTGACCCTCCTGGACACTGAGGATGCTTGGTAGCAATCCTACAAATATAAATCCTTCAAATAGCAAACAAGTTGTCTTATTCAGCATAATGAGCTTACCAAAAAGAGATTTGTGTCAATCACTTTCCTACTGCCAATTTCTCTAAGGTTTTGTGATTACCACAGGGGTCTTTGGGGAGACCTACATGTGATTCACAACTGGCTGCATGTATGGGCATTTTCCAAGGGATCTATACTTCATCCTTTAACTCCAAATGAATGCTTAATAAATAGAAATAAGCATGAGAGAATGCCTTATTAGTCCATGACCTTAGTCCTAATGGGATTATTTCAAATTGAAGAAATTCAAAACAGAGAAAACAGAATGTGAAAATTAAATATGAAAGACAAAAGTGAAAAACTGAGCTGACTAAACAAGAGTGAGATAATCCCGTTTTACCCTTGAAATCAATAGAAAAGTCTACAGGCTGTATTTTTAGGCAGCCTTTTTGGCATTTGGCACTTCAGCCGAGAAGTAGAGAAAATACAGGGAGTCAAGTTATAATAGTCCAAGGTTTAACAAGACATATATTCTCTGAGAGTAAAAATATAGGAAGCAGTTTAGTAACCCTCAGTGTCTTGCAAGGCTAGAAGTCTCAGTAATCAAAGAAGACATCAGCAAAACAAACTCTTACTAACATGGAAATTAACAGTTCAATCAAACTTACACTGAATGTAACTAATATGTACTGCAATTGGTATTACCCCTTACAGTGCTTAGAGAATGGTACATAACACTGCCTTCACAAACTATGCAAATTAGTGTGTTGTATAATACACGCACAGTGTTAAATACTGTCAAATTCAAAGGCCACTGGTGTTAAAGGAAAATATCCTTGATTTAATCCTAATTATTTTGGTTAGAGATTTTTGACAGTGTGACATTCTGGACAAGGCACAAACAAGGCAGTATGAAGTATGATCCTCTTTACTCTTAATTACTCTTTACTCTTAATTACTTCATACTAATTTTGTACCAAAAGGTCTAAAAGTCATTATTAATGCTTTTATTTTTTCTTTATGCTAGCAGTAAACCTTTTATTTCATATAGCATCAAGATACAGTGACCTGAATTGCCAATAGACATGCAGAGGCACCTATCAGCAAAGGAAGAATGTTCCTGGCAAGCAGGGAACAACAGTACTCCTGAAAGAAACAGGTGTCTGAGTGTCTCCTAATATCTCCAAAACTATAGTGACAAGTGTCTGCAAGGCCCTCCTTTGACAAGATTTCCTCTCACCATCCTAATGCTCTGCTGCTACTTGTTCCTGCAGGAAAAAAACGGAGAAAGAGGAAGGAGTATTTCTAGCCCTACAGACAACAAAGTGGCAACATAAGAGATGGTGGGCATCACAGCAAAGAACCTGTCCCCTCACTCAAACCCATCTACAGAATTTTCCTGGCAGAACCAAGAGATGGCATAGCCCAGAGTTTTCAGTTGTTTCCTAAAAGAGCTATGAATTTGTATCAAACCTCAACAAGAGAAGTTTTCTCTGGCCTGTTAGCTTATGTGCCACTAAGAACAGTGTCTGTTAACAGGCATTTTCCAGTAATTTTATTGAGATTGCAATAATAACATATAGTGAATATTGTTGCACCCAAAATTCTCCTTTCATGGTGATATCATATGCACAGGAGAGAAGGAGAAGCAGAGTGCTACCTCTCTTGCTTCGCAGTCCCAAATAATGACTGTCACAATAAGCAGCAAGAAAAATTTAAACAAGCCATGGCATTTATATTCTTCATTTAGTCTTCATTCTCAACACCACCACACTTGTTGCAATCCCACATTTATTTATTCTATTTTATCAAGTCCCTGGTGGTGAAAAGTTACATCATATAAATAAATAAATAATTTAAATGCATTGATCACAGTCATGGCATAACATCCTGAAGGCTGTCTTCACCGATCCATGCCTTCAGTGGATAGCAGTACACTCACCGTGCAAAAGGCTTGGTTCACACGTAAAAAATTATTAAGGTAAAAAACCACACAGCTGGAACAGTTGCTTGCAATATCCCTGAAAAAAAGGATTTCTTTCTGTTGTAAAAGAAAAACATTACAGATGTACAAATATCCTGATTACAGAGAGCAATGGGAAAGAGTGTAGAAGCAGTGCATGTCACTCAAGGCTCAGGAGTTCAAAGTTATGTAGTAAAATGCTTCTGTAGTTGGCAGCATTGTACCAGAAACAGAGATGCCAGAGCTGAAACTAATATTTTCAAGAGTTCTTTAGAAAAGGTCAATGAAAACTTTAAAAAAGTGAAAAATGAACTTTTGTTTGTAGAGGAAGCCATCCATCATTTGCACTGCAAAATTTTTATGTAATCTCTTTAGAAAGAGCCAGACACAGCTGTGTTTACATTTTCAGATGCATACTTGTATTCATCTAAATGTAGAAGTCGTAGGTAATTTTACACTTTATTTGTGTTCTGTAGGAGTCTGCTGTCTCATGATACATTTTTATACCCCTGGTAGAAAGAAAACAATGAAGACATTAGTATAAAACATTGCTTTTTATTCATAATACTATCTTCTCTGTATTCCTAGGTAACAATGCGAAAGTATCAGAGGCATCCCAGTGAAAAGAATTTCTAATGCATTCTAAGTCTAAACATTACCCTAATTTTGAGAGATATTTCCAAATGTCAGAGAGCAAGCTACTTTTGATGTCAAGCCAAAGCATTTCAGCCTGGATGCACCACTTCAGGCTTCTATTAATAGAACAGTCTATTTTAAGGAAGAAACACTAATCATATTTCGCATGGTTTCCCTCGGAGTTTCAGGAATTCAGCTCAAATTTCTCATCATGTTTTCAATCCAGCTCTTCTAGATTTATAGTTTTCCAATAACCTCTATGGCGATTGTGTGTGCTCTTCTTTTCAATTAGATGAATTCATATAGATAAATTTACAGATGTTTTCATTCATGGTCTCTTATAGTACTTCTAAATGTTTGAGGTTAAACAAATTCCATTCAGTTATCTTACAATTAAACATTATTTCAAAGAAGAAGATATTACTGTCCATCTCAAACCATAGCATCATTCTGTCTTACAGAAATAAATCTGCACCAGTTAAAATGTTTACTAGCTGAGATTGAGAGATGGCAACATATTTGATATCATATCCATCTGAAGTACTTTTTAATCTTGAAAATCATACCAAGCTTTTCATATTTTATTCCTTAAAACATTTAGGTCATCTTCTCAAAGTGAAAGAGGCTCTTTTCAAAGAGATTACTGAGAATATAAAGTTATTAATTATAGCTGCAAGTTCTGCTTGTAAAAATAACCCTCCCTGATTTCTACAGCATTCTGCTGCAATGGTAGTAGATAATAATGAATTCCTTTCAGCTGCCTGAGAATTTTAGCACCTATATGCCTCTTAGACAATTAAGATGTAGGCTTGCATAAATGCTTCCTAGTAAATACTTAAAACAGGTGTCTAAAAGGGATACCTTGAGAGAAATTAATCTTTTCTCTCAATTGGCTCTACAAAGAATTTATATTATTAGCACAGATCAAACATTTAGTTGGTTTATAAATGGCTTGGATCTGGTGACAGGCATGCCACCCAAGCAGCTTCCTCTTCTGTGATAACAGTAAAGCCTGCAGGTCTCCAAGGTAATTAAACTGTGGAGCAATGTTAGCATAAATTAACACCACTAGCAGTTATCCAGAGCCACTCAATTAGCATATAACAAGCAACATCCGGGACCTACAACCATAATTGGGGGCAGTTAGTTGGCCAATACCCTTTGGATGTAGGACACTGTACTCTCATATGGATTATAAAGTTTGAATTTCTGATAAGCTGATTAAACAGGATTTGCAAACTTATATATTCATCTCAGATTTGTAGTGCTGAAATACCTTTTGTCCCATGGCCCCTTCACTCTTTTAATTTCCTTAGGTTAAATGGCCACTAACTAAAGCAATGTCAGATCTGTGTACTTTCATCATGGCTGATTTTGGCAACAAGGAGGTTGTAATGCAGAAGTCACAGCGCCAGCAAAGGCCTACCATGAGACAGTTTTTCTGGGTCCTTCATGTCACAATATTGCAGGTTATTTTATTACTCTTGTGTTTTACTTCACTCGATCAATTATTTAGTTAGCTTATTAACAGGCTTTTCAAAAAGGTATTTAAAGAACTGCTTTCTTGTTTTAGGCACATGTATCCATTCTAGGAACTCTTTGTTATTCATTTGATCCATTTTACCTTTAAATATTTATGCACACACCTGTACTGAAAGCTACTCAATTTTGCATTGATGGATTTATTCTACCAGGACTCAACTTAAGGAGGAGAGTCAAGAAGTTGATTTAAAGGAGCTTAATGTTGATGGCCTTTCTAATTGCACTGAACTCAAACTTAGATAATCATTGGAAAACCATGTTTGTTGTCTTTATTTGAGGCATCAAGTCAAGTGATAAACCACAAATATTTTGAACATGTAGAAAGCAGATTAGCTTTTTCCCCCAAGGTTTTTCTTCTGAAAAAGCTAGAATTGCACACATAAAGCTACTTTTCCTAGTTTCTTTGTCTCTAGTGATAAAGCTCTATTTCTTTGGTAGAATTAATATAACCAGCAATTCCTCCAGTGGGAAAAGTCAGTGGGAGGAAACAATCTAACCCCCACCCCTCCCCTGAAATCTCAGACCTTGGCATATTAAACAGAGCAGTGTGCAAAATGTCTCTTTCTATCGCCAAATAAAGTTACTATGCCTTCTCCTGCAATGCAATTAGAATTAGCTAAATAAGTGCAATGACTGCTAAATGCTTTCCCTCTGAAACCTAGCTGACCATTATGAGGTTTCCCTGCTAGACCAAGTAGCATGCATAACAACACTCTCCATAGCGCTGGTCACTTGTCATTCAGACCTCATACCATACCAGAGTGGACCTGTACTCCATTATCATCTTTCCAATGAAATGAAAGTGAAAGGAAAGGTGGCTTATGGGAGCACCATGCACTGGGGTTTTACTTCACCACAATATTAAGATCGTACTAGCACTGCATCCACACTTGGCAAGCTCACAAACATTTCTATATCTACTAGTGTCTACTAGTTGAACACACTGTCTCCTGATAAAACCACTGACCGAATGTCTCAAGCAGGGACAGTTCACTACATGACTAAGATGCCCAGTAGAAGAGCCAGAGGAGCAGTAGTACCTGCTACACAGTTTCTTTAAATTCACGTAATTATGTATGACAGAAGACTACCAGATTTTATTTGATCTATTATGTATTCTACTACAAAAAAGACTTCCTAATATGGGAAGAAAATCCAGAGCCATTGGTACGCGGATAGTCTTCTACAGTTAGCAAGAACATCCAACACAGTGTGAGGTTTTCTGACTGGTTCTGATTCTCTATTATAACACCTTCTAGTCAAAAAATGTTATGAAGCCAGGAGAAGAATCCTACCGGTATCTGTGAGGGAATCTTGACAACAGTGAGGGCAACAGACCTATGGATGGAGGGTCTAGTATTGATCTATGGATCCTCTATGCACCGCCAGATAAGCACTGCTTTGGTAACCTTAACAAAAAAGGCACCAGCATTAACTGCAGTGCCAGGGCAGCGTGTTAATTCAGGAACTGGTAAGGTGAGCTTCAGAATATTTAAGAGATGACAAGAACAAGTTGAAAGGTAAATTTTGCAGAGTCAAGAGATAAAAGTAAAAGAGGGAAGAAAATGGAGAAAAAATATCTATAATATTGTGTTTTGTAGTGGAGGAAGGATGAGGGGTTGAAGCTTTTGGGGGAGAATTCAGTTGTGTCTTTACCTTGCTTATTTTTACCAGAGAAACAGTTGCACAATTTTATCTCTATGTAAAACAAATGCAATTATCATCATGAAAACAGAAGCAATTGTTGCTGACTAGGAAGTATTTCAGATTTAACACCTTTCCTCTGCCATCTCAGACCCCCATTTGTTTGTGAGCTGTTTACTGTAGCTGTGATATAACTGGATTTTGCTGCTCACTGATCACTAGGTTACCATGAAGAACCTAAGAGGTCAACAAATTGTCATAACTTGCACTCCTCAAAATGTCCTCTGATCTCTTTGAGACCTTCAAAATCCTAAAAAGTGCTCTGCAAAGAAAAAGAACTTCCATTACTGCTTAATTTATGTGAACCAAATAATTTGACCAAGATACTAGGAAAAAGGACAAGCACGATATGCCAGAGCATAATCTCTGTCACTTATCTGTAAAACTTAAAGCTAATTTTGAACCTCTGGTGCATTTATATAGCCTAGGAACACCTGCAGAGTACTAGACTAATGATAAGTGTTTAAATTAAAAGAACTAGAGTTGCTCCCTTAAATATCCCTTTGTTGCATTTTTGTTCCTGTGTTCAGCTCAACTCAGACCTTTTCCTATTTAGCTAGATCCTGAATCACTGATTCATTTTTTGCTTTGATGAAACTCTCATCTTGCTCAGCAGGACTTGTTAAGTAATGGCCCTGACTTTGGTGCAGTCTCTGTGGAATATCAAGCTTGCTTGTGCAGGATGAAGAACCTACTGTAATCCCTTTGGGAAGCCATTTATACCATACTGTGTTCACAAAATCTGCAATATTTCAAAGAAGTGTTAGAAAGTTGAGAGCACTAAGAGAAAAAAGCATTTGAGTCAACACCTTTTTATCCACCTGAAATTACAGTAAGGATATAGTTTTGCTGAAATCTTACAATGGGCTCGATATTTTGGCTTGACAAAAAAACCCAAAACATAACATTTGGAATTCCCCTTAACTTCATGTCTCTTATGGCATTTCTGGCCCACCCAGTTAATTATTCAAGTTGCTATGACTAAGTTGCCAATGGTCTTCCGAACCAGGTGCATGTACAGGTCCACATCCAAGTTCTTTTCTTCTCATTCCATATTAAGGCAGGACTCAAGTGCAAACCTGTTCTCAGCCCCTGGGTCTTGGCTTCTGCAGGAAGGATCCAAAATAACTAAACTGGAGAGGAGCCACAAAAAGATCTGAAAAAAACACTTTCATTTGGACAATCAAGGCATTTCTACCACTCCTTCTAGGTACAAACAGTAATCAGCTGTGAAAGGCACTAGGTCTTCAGAGAAGGGTATAAAATAATCTCTTCTAAACAATCGTATGCCTGGCAGATTTCTTCTCTGCTAGAGACACATGCACTAATATGCACAAACACACACATACAGAGCCTTCAAATGTGAACCCGAGAAAAAAAGAGGTATCTAGTCTTACATTTCCTTTGGTTAGACCCAACTAAATTGAAGCAGACTCGCTTTGATAGGTGTCTCTGATACATTTTCAGGACACAAACACCTTCTCTTATCCCTTGATGGGAATGAGCCTGTTCAAATATGAGGGCTTTAGACCACGAGGACAACAACTAGTTCTCTACCTTCCTCAGAACTCTCTCTCCTTCCATAATGGCCAGTAGTTTGGATTTTCCCCTCCATCCTTGCTCTAGGTTCACAATTCAGTCTTTGGAGATGTACAGTTAACTAAAAGGAGTTAGACTCCAAGCACTAAAAGAATTCCTCCCTTAAAAAACAGCAGAGAAAAATATGGGCTCAAAGGGTGCAACTAGTCTCATCATAAATTATCTATGTTCGATAAAATGATGCCTAATCCCAGAAATACTTATTTCTCTACTGTTTCATACTGTTACAATTCAGAGATAGCTGCCAGAACTGAAGTAAGATAAAATGTAACTGAAATTTTCCATACACTTTGCTCCTCAGTTTTATTGCTGTAGCTAAAAGGGAACTCTAGACAAACTGAAAACAACACACGTAATTTCCCAAACAATTCTTGAGCACTGGGTCTTCAGAGATCTTCCAAGACATCTGTTGTTCATATTTTTTCCTCTCCAGAGAGGCATCTAGCTGTTATTTCTATAAATTAGGCCATTTCTTGTTTAGTTAATTCCCTTCCTCCTTACTTAGTCAGCCTGATAATTTGGATTTTTCTTTTTACATTACATGCTCCTCTCTCCTGTCCTAATTCCATGAGCAGCAGTTCCTTCATAATTTCACAACTTTTATATCGAGAACACTGTCTTGTCTTTTCAATTTCATTATTATCAGCTTCAACCTTATGTAGACAAGAAAAACACCAGTACCCCTTCCCTCTTCTCCCTTCTGTGTCTACCCTGTTTCCACGTGAATGGGAGTTCCTCCTGTTAAAAGACTTCCATTAGGAACAGAGTTTCAACTTCAAGCAAATGTTCAATTACCTTTGCATCACCTGAAGAAGATTTCTAAACGAAAGAAGCAAGTTCCTGACTAAAACACTTCTACCTGCAGAGCAGTGTGTTCTGCTGCACAGGATCAAAGCAGGAGCTGAAATAATAACACACCCACTCCACAGTTCTCACTCTTTCCAGCTCAGAGGAGTCCCTAGGAAAAAAATGAATGTGGGGCAAGCTACTAGTCCAATTTTGATTACAAGTTTTTATTCAACACTGAATGCTACAGCAAAGATGTAATAAATCATCTGAGAGAAATGAAGTTTCCAGAGCCACCATGCTGAAGTATATTAAGTTAGATGTGATTCTGACAATTGTTTGACAGTGCATACCAACTTATTCCAACATTAGATTCTCCAACCTGTTATATTTCCTTAGGTCTGGTTTCTTGGAAGCGAACTGTTGTAGGAAAACAAGTTTCTTTTCATATCATTCTGAAGCAGAGTATATATATCTGCAATTTTAATAAAAAAAAACCCCAAGCAACAAAATACTAGGAATTACTGTAGCTGAGCACCTACTGTAAAACCAGAAATAAATTCTAATTTTAGGTTAGCTCTGCTGTTGGAGGTAAACACAAACATCAGGATGGTTCTTGAAATAGCTAGAATCCTTTAGATCTCACTCCCACATTCAAGCACAGAATAAGATAATGCATTTCTTGATTAATTCTTTTAGTCCATACCATTGGTATCCTCAAGATGAAGGCTTTACGTCCTGCTGCACAGCATGCAGCTCCTCCTACGTGATAACACAATATAAAAGCATTCAGTTTTCACACACAAACAGAAAACATAATATAGATTCCTTTTTCGCAACAAACTATTCAAATTATCAAAATAAAACCTATCAGTAAGAAAAGGATACACTAAAAAATAATCCAGATCAAAGAAAGCTTCAACAAATATATCCAGAAAACAAACACAAGTGTTACCATAGCGGTCCTTTAGGTAATTATCCAATCTTTTTGTATATTTGTACTTTAAACATTGACCAATGACTTTTGATCAAATTTTAGATATAATTTGGTTCTCTTTATCATTGTTAAGCTGACAGATGGAGGAAAAAAAATGAAAAAAAAGAATTATTAACCTAACATTAGAGTACTTATGGATATGGAACACTCAAACGGTTCCTCTGCAAAAACATATACACCTCATTACCTGCAAATACTGTTGCTCTTATTCCTCCACTAGTGACAGGTTACAGTGATTTCCTTTCTAATCTCATTTGCTCTGAATAGACTCACCATAATTGTACCTATTCTACATCTTCTATATCAAATGCCTTCTTACGTACAAAAAAACACATGGTACCTACTACACAATGACATAAAAAACTAAAACAGATAACTGTTCTAGCCTGAACATGTAATATACAACATGCTGTAAAGTGTTTTATGCTGAAAATCTTTGCAAAGCTAAAACATCATCAAAACTCTTCCAGATCACCATTCATCCAAATAAGGATTATAAATAGATATTACTGAAAAATACTGATGGAAGGCTCAAACTTCTTTCCAGGAGAGATAATAT